>NW_026973743.1:37500-132500 GCF_035594125.1 Scylla paramamosain
GCCCGGGCGCACGCGCGTCATGTAAACAAAGTACAAACATACTCCCACAGTCCCACAGCCTGCCCTACACGACCCCAGCAAACACACAAGAACAAGCTATAGAGCTACATCGTCGATACCCTTACAACTACAAGCTATAGCAAGTATGTAAGCTCTGCATGCTCAGAGGCATAACAATAGGTTAGCAGAGGTAGCAAACTGCCACGGGGCCAGGGCCTATATAATAATGATTATGTAAAGGGGGCCCGAGCCTATGGACGTAGAGTCTCGAAAAGGGGCCAAGGGACCCAAGGGGTATGTGCCCATGGCACATACCCCTTGGTATAATACCAAGGGGTATGTGGTATGGGATAATGACATAATGCTAGCATTATGTCATTATCCCATATATGCTTGATAT
The DNA here is from genome assembly GCF_035594125.1 of Scylla paramamosain. Classification (NCBI taxonomy): domain Eukaryota; kingdom Metazoa; phylum Arthropoda; class Malacostraca; order Decapoda; family Portunidae; genus Scylla; species Scylla paramamosain. Next base: position 37,901 of record NW_026973743.1, read on the forward strand.
ATACTGCTTGATATATACTGCTTGATATGTCATGTGATCTCATTAGCTTAATTATGTCCTGTGTATGAGTGCAGTTTTTCTTTTTCACACAGTGCTTCTCTCAATTTATTTTCTATCTGCTAGCATTATGTCATTATCCCATATATACTTGATATATACTGCTTGATATGTCATGTGATCTCATTAGCTTAATTATGTCCTGTGTATGAGTGCAGTTTTTCTTTTTCACACAGTGCTTCTCTCAATTTATTTTCTATCTGCTAGCATTATGTCATTATCCCATATATGCTTGATATATACTGCTTGATATGTTATGTGATCTCATTAGCTTTATTATGTCCTGTGTATGAGTGCAGTTTTTCTTTTTCACACAGTGCTTCTCTCAATTTAGTTTCTATCTGCTAGCATTATGTCATTATCCAATATATGCTTGATATATACTGCTTGATATGTCATGTGATCTCATTAGCTTTATTATGTCCTGTGTAAGAGTGCAGTTTTCTTTTTCATACAGTGCTTCTCTCACTACAAATGGTTTATGCTGGGTGTGTAATATGTGTAAAATTGCATGTAGTTGTATTAAGACGTCATCAAACGGGATATGCAACCACTATTTTTTCACAAATATCGCAAGTTTTTGAGATTTAGCTTCCATTTCTAAAATCTCCCGTGTGACGTCGCCTTTATGGGCTACACTTCCTAAATGCTTGTTTTCAGTTAAAATTAACTAAATACCCTTTGTTCTGTTTATGTGAGTTACCATAGGGCTAATAAAATTTCATTATTATCAACATATTTTTCCTCAGAAATTTTCCTTATGGGTTACAGATTTCTACAGATATTTTGTCAGATTTGGTCAGATTATGCATAATTCAGTCTGGCAACACTGCCAAGGCATCCAGTCTCCCAGCAAGTGCCAAGAGGCATTCATTCAATGCTCCGCTGACACCAATTTGCCCAAAGGTATGCATTATATGTGGAAAGTACATTACGTACGGTGTAGAGGTGGTTGTCTAGTGATATAAATGGTAAGGTGGTGGTGCTGGTGATTGTGATGGTGCCACAGTATTATTACCGTATGTCAGTATATTGAGGCTTGATATCACTTTTATTAATGTGCCAGTATTTCATTACCTACCTTATGAAACAACACTAGCTCTTCATATATTCTTTTCTACAAACCTTTAACAATAATTGAAATGTTTTTTTTAAATTGAATTCAATGCCTTTTTTTTTTATTGATGAAAACAGGAAATAATTATGGCTACCACTGGCTAGACACGCATACCTTGCCTTGAATTTAGGTATGGTTAGCTTAGGTTTGATATGGTTGGGTGTAGTTACGTTAGGTTAGTTTTGGGTATGGTTAGGTTAGGTTACAGCAAGTACAGTTAGGTTAGTTTGGGTGTGGTTAGGTTTGGATGTGGTTAAGTTAGTTTAGGTATGGTTAGGTTACAGCAGGTATGGTTAGGTTAGTTTTGGTGTGGTCAAGTTAGTTTAGGTATGGTTAAGTTACAGCAGGTATGGTTAGTTTAGGTATGCTCCACAGGTATGTAGAGAGATAGATAAATGGTTAGATAAAACAAAGTTAAATAGACTGAGAGATAGAGAGATAGATGGTTAGATTAGGTAAATAGATAGACATTGAGAGATAAGCAGAGATAGGCCTAGTTAGGTTAGGTCCAGCAGATACTTAGATCAATGGGTAGACTGAGAGATTAATAGATAGACAAAATAACAAATAGATAAATAAGCAGAGCCTACAAAACTATCACTAATATTATGAAAAACCTCTTCAACACCCTAACAATTAAAAAATAAATCATTAAAAAACCAGAAAGGAAGTATTCAACAAACAAATTCTTCTATGTGTATCTAAACTTAGTAAAAATCCACAGAACAATTGCATTAGTAAACACAGTGTTAGGTTGTGTCTCATTTAAAGCTGGCGTTATCAAGCTTGAGCCCACCATTCCTTCTTCTGCCCTGATTACTGAACCAAAGGATTTTGCTGATGCTTCCTCGTAGAGATACCTTTTATCATTATCTTCTCATCTCATTTACTCCCTCATTCCTATTGGTTTAATATCTTGCGTCTGAAGCACTAAGCTGATTATGTGGCAATGAGATTGTTATAGTTATTTTTTATGTTAGGTGAATACCCTCTCCATTAGGGGCTGATAGCACTAAGAGCGTGAATGATGTGTGTATGAGTGGATGGTGCTCTGTCTGGGCCACCCTGTGTGGGATTGCCAACCTGGTGGACAGATGGACAGTTGGACAGGTGGACAGATAGATACATAGAAACTCCCTTGCTGTACCCATTAAATGTAAATAAATAGATAAACTTTTATTTACTTTTCCTCTTTCCTGCTCTCATTCTTGCCTTCATTGTTTCCATTATAACCTACTCCATTAATTAATAGCTTTCTCCCCCTCCTGTTACATCTTCAAAGTGTTTCATCATTCCTTTCATTGATATTATTTTTCTCATCTTATTCAGTATCAGAGGCTTCACTGTATTGTATTACTTGTGCAGTCCTGTAACAGTTTTTTTTTTTTTTTTTTTTTTTTCCTCTGTATGGCAAGTGTACATGTATTCTTTCCTGCCAAATTAGGGGAGGCATTGTTCCCCTGATAGGAAGCACCACACCCTACCCATGACATATTGGGGCAATTTGGACACTAAAATATATATATATATATATATATATATATATATATATATATATATATATATATATATATATATATATATATATATATATATATATATATATATATATATATATATATATATATATATATATATATATATATATATATATATATATATATATATATATAGCAGGTCAGCAGTTCTACACAAGATGACCCAGACAAAACACCACACACACACACACACACACACACACACACACACACACACACACACACACACACACACACACACACACACACACACACACACACACAGGGAGACTGAAGAGGGACATTGCTACATAGAAATATCATGTTTAGCCATTATTTTATTAAAAATAAAATACATATTACAATTTACATTAACATACAATACACACACACACACACACACACACACACACACACACACACACACACACACACACACACACACACACACACAGGGAGACTGAAGAGGGACATTACTACATAGAAATATCATGTTTAGCCAATATTTTATAAAAAATAAAATACATATTACAATTTACATTAACATACAATACACACACACACACACACACACACACACACACACACACACACACACACACACACACACACACACACACACACACACACACTAGGATAAAATATGAGTTAGGTTTACTTAGCAGAAGAAAATAAGCACGCAGAAATATAATTTTCAGTTTCCTACCACACCAAGAGACTTTTCCTTTCTTAACACAGTGAATGGAGGTGCAATGAAGTGAGACCATTGACAGAACACACATGAATAAGTTAGGGCTAAAAGGAGCTGAAAAGACATAGATGAATGATATTGAATAACACATGAACACACACACACACACACACACACACACACACACACACACACACACACACACACACACACATCTCACTAAATTAAATAGAAAAGCTTCATAAACATAATTTGACCTTCAATGACCTTTCATTCTGGATCTGCTGAATTCAAAACAGCAATACATCTGACCTTGAATGACCTTGTGTCCTGGGTCTTGCTGAGGTCAACATATACCAACATTCCTCACTAAATAACCAAATTTCATGCAACTTGACCTTAAATGACCTGTATTCTGGGCCATACTAAGGTCATTTTGCAAGATTTGAATGAATATACCTTTTCTTGTGTCTGTTCTCTACCTAATCATGTGTGTGTGTGTGTGTGTGTGTGTGTGTTTCCATCAATACACACACACACACACACACACACACACACACACACACACACACACACATATACACAGATGCATAGATACATACATACATACAAACAGCAGTAGCAGCATTATGAAAACAACTTAATTTTCTTTTTTTTTTTTTTCTGTAAGATGTTATAGTCTTCCACAAACCCAAGGAGGAGGAGCAGGAGGAACATACATACATACATACAAGGGAGAAACAAACACAAAAATTTACAGCATTACTCCAGAGAGACATTGCTAAATACAACCACTCAACCCCAAATTTACTGTCATAATATACCATATATCTGCTGAACAAAAACAAAACTTGCCTCTTACACAGACAGACAGACAGAGAGAGAGAGAGAGAGAGAGAGAGAGAGAGAGAGAGAGAGCATCCCCACCCCTAACATACTTCACAAGATAGGGACATTGCAAAATATTCTCTAACCATTTCTTGTGACGTCAGTTCTTTAACTGTTGGCAAATCCGAGCTGGTTGGAGTCCTGAGTGGCCACTTGTGGGAAGGCACGGAAGGCAAATGCACACTGCACCTTGCACACGTGGTCATTCAGAATAGACTCAGGACTGTAGGACTGGGCCAGGTGGAAGCAGTTGTCTATCTTGAGGCTCTGGCAGACAGGCTGTGGAGGAGAGAGAGACAGAGAAACACTCAGCTTTGTATATAAGTGGACTCCAGGTACCATTGTTAGTTGAGGCTGGCAGACTAGCTGTGAGAGAGAGAGAGAGAGAGAGAGAGGGAGAAATACTTAGATTTGCCTTTAGGGAGTCTCTAGGCACTTGTTAATTGAGGCTCTGGCAGACAGGCTGTGGGGGTTGGGTTTAATAAGCAGATAAACAGACAGATAGGCACTTCCAGGCATTGATAGCATTATAAATAGCAAAACAAACAGACAAACAGACAGACAGACAGATGCACAAGACTCACCCCTTCCTTGGTACAGGTGCACATAACACAAGGAGAGATGCGTTCTGCTCCACTTATGTCGATGTTAGTCTTGCCTACGCCACATGACACACGCTCTTTCCACAGCTCAAGGTTCACCCCGGGGAGGTCGCGACATGACACTCGGGGGTTCCTGGGGGTGAGGAAGGGATAAGGGGATAGCATTTTGTCTGTGTCTGTATGTGTGTGTGTGTGTGTGTGTGTGTGTGTGTGTGTGTGTGTGTGCAGGAGCAGTACTTACAGGAAGGGGTCTGGAAGGTCAAAGACAGACCACTGTTCACTTTCCACATAGTCACAGTTGTCACACAGAAGCTTGGACAGTGTCACCTGTAGAGAAGAGACACACTTGAGCTCATTTGTTTGCTGCTAAAACACTTCATTTGTTAAGTAAGATCAAGATAAGTTAGCTAATTTGATTAGTAAGGTTAGACATAACTAGATTTAGGACAGATTAGGTAATTAAGTTAAGTTTTGAGTAGATTTGGCAAGGTTACTTAGATTTTAAGTTGATTTGATAAGTAAGGTGATTTACTTTTACTAATGCTACTATTATTTCTACTACTATTATTCCTTTCTATCCTATGGCTGACTGGGATAAGAATGTGTGTGTGTGTGTGTGTGTGTGTGTGTGTGTGTGTGTGTGTGGCTTGTGTGGGATTGCCAGCCTGGTATATAAAGAGAAATGAACTATTGCTATTACTACTACTGCTGCTCACCACCCACAGACAGAGATACTACTGCTACTATTATTACTATTACTACCACCACTACTTAACACCAACAGAGATACTATTACTACTACTGCTACCACCACCAGCACTCATTACTCACAGATGGATAGACTACTGCTACTGTTACTACCACCACCACCACCACCACCAAGGAAGACCCACCTTTCTTATTTCAGTGAGCTGAGGGTCGGTGAAGCGCACAAGTGGGTCAGCATTCTCATACCAGAACCGGTCACAGCAGCGGAGGTTCCTGAACTGAATGCCGAGGGTGCAGCCGAACGTGGGACCGACCAGTCCACCGTGCAGCGGCGTCTCAATCAATCCACCAGTGAACAGATCTATGTCATCCACGTGTGCGTACGTCCGTTTCATTCGCTCGATCACCGGCCTCGCTATCTCCCTGTGCAGGTCATCAAACGACCTCGCCCTGGTCAGGTTACAGAGGGCCCTGTACTCATTGTAAGGCTGCAGTCCATGGTCTCTGCCTCGCTGGATGTTGAGGGCAGCCAGGTCCAGGCCAGAGAATGGCTGCCGCTTGTCTTCAAAGAGATGGTTGGTCACCTCATCTGTCAAGAACTGGTCCAGTGTCTCCATGGACACAGTAGTCAGGCCGCGGATGATCTCATCAAGCATCCCAGGCTGGTAGAGTAGGTCTGGGTTGAAGAAGTGTTCGCTCAGCTTGACAGGAGGGTTGCGCTTGGCAAATATTCCGTCCATGTGCTCCAGGGAAGGCTTGAGTAGAGAGTGGCCAAAGCGGAAGGCTATGCCAAATTCATTGAGCACTGTTGGGTTGCAGTATGCATCGTAATCTGAGAGAGAGAGAGAGAGAGAGAGAGAGAGAGAGATAGTCATTAGGAGTGCAGTGTGTTAGAGGGAAATGTTGCACACACACACACACACACACACACACACACACACACACACACACACACACACACACACACATTAACCTACCTTCAGAATAGCCCTCAGGCAGCAAGTTAAGCTCATACAGATTAACAGCGTTCCACCCCAGCACCCTTGGCAGCCACTCATTGTACGTGACATGCTGGTTGATGGCCGTCACGATACGCCGGGCATTTTGGAAGAGCTGCTCATCATTCCAGTGTTTGTTGAGGCGCTTCAGTTCCCCGGCCACTCTGTTGTGTTCACGCATCATCAGAGTGTGTAGCGCAGCCAAGCCAGGCTGCTCTGAGGCCCGGGTGTCTCCTGTGGGTGGGAGGAAACAGACAAGTGGATGTTTTCAAGGCTTTCTCTCTGTTTTTTCCTCTTATTCACTCAGTCATACACACACACACACACACACACACACACACACACACACACACACACACACACACACACACACACACACTGCAAGAAAGAAGGGAAAGAGGAGACCTGATAACAATGTTCAAATTAGTAAATGGCATGGAGAAGATAGACAGAGATGACCTAGTTGTAAAGGTGGAGGAAGGAGATAGACGTACAAGGGGACATATGAAGAAATTAAAGAAGAGTCATTGTTTGGGAGATATTAAGAAATACAGCTTTCCGCATCGAATGGTTGAAATATGGAATAACTTAAAAGAAGAGGTAGTTGCGGCAAAGAGTGTGCACATGTTTAAAGAGAAATTGGACAAATTCGGGTATGGAGACAGGACTAATTGAGCTTTGGCTCGGACCCTGTATTATACAACTAGGTAAATACAACTAGGTAAATACACACACACACACACACACACACACACACACACACACACACACACACACACACACACACACACACACACACACACACAGACAAACAAAAAACATACTCTTTGAAGGGTCTCTATTTCTCTTCCTCTCTCTCATTCACCCATTCAGTCAATCACATACACATAAATGACTCTTTAAAGACTCTCTCTCTCTCTCTCTCTCTCTCTCTCTCTCTCTCTCTCTCTCTCTCTCTCTCTCTCTCTCTCTCTCTCTCTCTCTCTCTCTCTCTCTCTCTCTCTCTCTCTCTCTCTCTCACTCAGTCATATGTAGACAGTGACATCATCTAGTAAGCAATGCAAACAGTAACCTTACCTAACCTTACCTAAGCTAACCTCAGCCAAACACTAACCTCCAGTGAAGCACCGGCCAGAGGGAGCCTGACACTCGTGGTTCTCATTCTCAGTGGGCAGCAGGTCTTTGCCTCGCAGGGGGTTGGGTGTGCCTCGTAGCATGCCGTCCTGCAGGGGTAGTGCAGTAGCAGTAGTAGTACATTATTCTGCATCTCTCTTTCTCCCTCTTTTCAGAACCAATAGGTGTGTGTGTGTGTGTGTGTGTGTGTGTGTGTGTGTGTGTGTGTGTGTATGGGTGTCAGTGGCCAGCCTAGCACTGTGAGATGCTACTACTACTACTACTTTTCAGGTTGTTAGCACCCAGTCAATAGGGAGATTTTAAAACAAGATCAGACTAGTATATAGATGTGGATGACAGATATAGAAGCCTCATGCTGGTTTTCCCCGGTGCTGCACACTTACCTACTTGGTCCTCAGTTGCTGCTGCTCACACTTGTCTGAGCCATAGGTGTGAGAGGCGTCGATGAAGGCAGTCACTTGGTTCATTTGCTCCCGGTAGCCTGGTCAACAAATTACTTGTGTTATGATGGTGATAATGATAATAGCAATGGTAATTCTTTCACTCTTGGGAGCCTGGTTGAAGGAATTATGTTTAAGCAATAGTAATAATATGTTTAGGTGATGAAAGTGTTATTGGTAGTGTTGATTTTCTTCTTTTATCATTTTATTGGCCTTGCTGTGTTAGGTTTAGATGATAGAGACTAAACACACAGACAAACACACAGACACATTATCTCACACTCTATGTGTCTCTCTTTGTCTCCCTCACACCTACATGGAGAAGCAAAGACAAACTATCTCACTCTCTCTATCTGTCTCTCTCTCTCTGTCACATCCCACAAGAGAAAATAGACACACACAGCATACCTTCATATCCTCTCTCTCTCTCTCTCACACACACACACACACACACACACACACACACACACACACACACACACACACACACACACACACACACACCTAGAGTCAGCTGGCCTGGCATGGAGCGGGTCAGGGGGATGCAGAATGGCTGGCCAGATGATGTATTGACAGGAGGGAAAAATGGATCGTTCTGAGGAATGGCTATGGGGAAACACTCAGGGTGGACTGTCTGGGGAGAGTCACATCTGCGGCAATCCAGAATCGAGTCTTGGAAACCTGGAAGAGAGAGAAGTGAATGTGTTTAGTGGGTGAGGTGAAGAGATGCTGGGCCAGGAGTCAGTGTATTTACAGACATGAAGTAAAGAGAGAATAAGTACTTTTTTTTTTTTTATCAACACATACACAGTTAAGTTAATATTAGAAAACATATACCTGTTAACACTAGAATGAGAAAGAGAAACAGGAGATTTGATAACTAATGGAAAAAAACAGATAATGATAAACAACAAAGATAGATTAGGTTAGGAACAGACTAAGAAAATATATAGTTTTAGTGACAAGTATGCAGAAATTAAAGAAAACTAGACATATAAAGATCAGGAGACAACAAATCAATAGTTTATCAGACCTTGGAAGCTACAACTATGTAAACACACACACACACACACACACACACACACACACCTACCTTTGTTGATGGGGGTGAAAATAATATCATGGTCAATAAACTGGCCCCACTGCATGACCATTAGGGTATAGCGGACATGCGGTGCAGATACGTTGTTGTGCATGTTGGTGGAAATGAGCCGAGGGGAAGGGAGAGGCTTGCCGGTGACTCAAGTGACGCGAGGTTTAGACAGACCTGGGGATGACAAGAGAAGGTTTAGGGGTACTTGAGTGTATTGTAAAGAAATTCATTTGTTTATCTATCTGTCAGGCTGGCAGTCCCACAGAAGGCAAGGTTTGGGGGTACTTGATTGTACTGTAAGGAAATTGGTTTGTTAATCTATCTATCTGTCAGGTTAGCAGTCCTATAGAAGATAAGGTATGGGGGTACTTCAGTGAGAATTAAGTTTATATATCTATCTGTGAGACTGGCAGTCCTATACAAAGCACAGACAAGGCACCACACACTCACACACACAATAATAACAGTAATATATCTATCTGTCTGTCTGTCTATCTACATACAAGGCTAGCAATCCCACAGAAGCCAGCCCAGACAAGGCACCACACACTCACACACACAATAATAATAGTAATCTATCTATCTGTCTGTCTCTCTGTCTACATACAAGGCTAGCATTCCCACACAGGCCAGCACAGACAAGGCACCACAGACTCATTTACAAACATATTTATTTATACTCTTTCCTAACTTTATCAAGCTTCAGTTCTTTATTTCTTGTCCTGTCCTGATTACTGACCCTGAGAATTTTGCTTATGTCATCCTTGTCATGCTCTCTATATCACTTTGGGACCTCTAGCTGTCTGAAATGACTTCTCTCTGATTCTTAACTTTATAAAGCCTGAACACATTATTTATGTTCTATCCCTAACACTAATACAGACACATAGACATCTATCTGATCTACTCTTGACTTTATCCCTTACTTCATCAAACCTAAACATTTAATTTCTTGACCTAACCCAAATACCAACACACACACATGCACACACACATATATATACACACATACACAGACATACAGACAGACAGACACTCACCGTCCTCATAAGAAGGACGTAGGAGTCGACTTTTTGCCCTGAACGACTTGCCGAAGGACGGGAAGTTAAGATTATTGCACCACCCTGTAGCTGTGCGGAAACGCAAAGTGTGGTCGCAGGGCAGTGTCTGGTCGTCACGCTCAAACACGCTAGGAATTTCCGTGATATCGCTGACGTCAGTGTTAGGCAGAACCTCCATCAAATCCAGTACGTTGTTTGGGGAACCTGACTCGATGTCTTTGAGCTGGCCGTCTGCTGCCCGAGTCTTGCGTGACCTGGCTCTGGTGGTGGAGAGACTGTCAGTGGTGAGGCGTGGTAGACAAAACTGTGGTGTTTTTATCATTTTCTCTGTTGTTTTATTGTTTGCTTGGCTTTCTGTTGTTAATTATGGGAAATTTCTGCTGTTTTTGTGTCATGTTCACCTCAAAATACATCAGTCTAAGGCTCTGAATAACCCTTTCACTAACTAATGCACTCATCTATCACACAAACACATACTTGAATCTTCCTGAGGTCTTGCAGTCAATCTGGTTGGTGTCGGCCATGAGGATCTGGGTGTTTGCCGGGCCGCGCTGCACCTTGAGGAGGCCGCCAGAGAAGGCACGCAGCTCGTCACTCTCCTCCTTGCTGGACCCGTAGATCACCGACCCATCAATGAAGGATGTCACTTGGTTGATCTGTTCTCTGGGGCCTGTGTGAAGTGTCACCATTAATAAGACTAGTGAAGCAACATTACATAAACTCAGTGATAGTATTTATGATAGCTCTCTGATAATTTACACCACCATCACCACCCATTACTCACTTACCTGAAGGAATGGGGTCAATATCCACAGGTAAGGGAAATCCTGAGGTTCCTAAGGGGATTTGCTGAAGGGACCTCTCCTCTCTTCCTCCTCTTTCCCCATCCTCTCCTCCTCCCCAGACCTCCATGCCTGCCACAGTCAGCCACAGACACCACCATGTCACCACACAGGCTGTCATACACACTCTGGAGAAGAAATGGAGCGAGATAATGCAATGACACAAAGGGAAACACAATTTTCAGGGTCAGTAATTATATTTAGGAAAATAAATAATTGGTTTAAACTTAATAAAAGGTAGAGGTTAAGAGGGGTCTGATGGTCTTGGAAAGTGGTATAGGGGACATAATAAGAGTGATATAAGCAAAATTCTCCAGGTAGGGCAATAAATAATTGGTTTGTGCTTGATAAAGGCAGAATTAGATTAAAAGGAGGTCTAATCCATTTCTTCAAGTGATATGAGATGCAACAAGGGTGATATAAGCAAAATTCTCTGAGGCAGTAAACAGGGAAGGACAAAAAGTAAAAATGGATTCAAGCTTGAGGATAGATTTAAGAAAGACAGGATAGAATGGAATAGACTCAGCAATCAGGTTGTTAGTACTGAGTCATTGGGGAGCTTTAGACAAATTTATGGATTGGGTGGAAATAAGGTAAGAGCAGAATAACACACACAGCAAAGGTTAAGGTAATATCATAAAGGATAACAATTTATTGGGGCTTCCACTCATTCACCCTGCTCTTATAGACAAAGAATAACACACACAGCAAAGGATAAGGTAATATCATAAAGGATAATCATTTATTGGGGCTTCCACTCATTCACCCTGCTCTTATAGACAAGGTGGCATCAAAAGCATTTCTCTCTCTCGTAGCATAAAAGTCATAATGTAGTGAAGACTGTCATTCATCGTGTCATATTTCACAAGAGTTACTGGGTATCTTATCTCTTTGGATATCTGTTACCATCTAACGAAATACTAAAATAGTTAAGAGTATTTTTACATGTCTGTCTAGGTAATAACCTAGACAATGAGACAATAGTGAAGATTGTAAACATGGTATGCTTTTCATACCATCTAAATTTTCGGGCAAAAACACTTATTTTGCTCCTTAATTGATAAAACTCAAGGTTAGTGAGACTTTTCCTCTTCTAGTATATTTCCACAAAATATGAATGCATAAAATCCCCTAAACATTATTTGTTTTCATAAGTTAGAAATAAAATCTGCATATTGAGATGGTCTTTTGGCGGCGCCAAAACAGTTTAAGCACGAATCTGTGACTGAGGTGAGTTCCAGCCGCTGTTGTGCTTATTTTACCTGTCCCACGAACACAACAGCTGCCTGGCCAACATTCAGCGACTCAGAGACACATTACCAAGTAAGCAAGTGGACATTGCCGCCCTGACAAGCTTTTTAAAGTGTAAAGACGTACTGGGTATGACAAGCCGCAGCTGAGTGTTTTGGCATAACAACACAGCGGCGTCCTGGTTCCCTGTAGCTCCCTGGCTCCCTCCCCGTGCACAGTTTGCTCTCTCTCTCTCTCACCAAGAAAACAACAAAATTTGCTCTGCGGAGACGAGGTTAATGTGTGTTCAGGAACATCTGGTGCATTACGCTGTATAAAAGTGAGCGAGCTGGCTGTACCAAGGCGACTGTATTTTGCTTCTTAAAACCATGTTCAATGAACTAAGTAAACATCAACAGATAACATTAAATCAACACCATAATTACACTGGAAGGAATACAAGGACGACAATTCAACAGCGCATCATATACGTTGTGTTTGCAGATGACTGCTGCGAGGGGAGGCTTGGCTAGCTGACTAACTGAAATAAGCCTCAAGATCAATGCAAACCGCAAGACCTTACACCATATATAATACAATGAAGGATAGGTTTACAGTCACTCCGGCCCCTAGTTACACCGGCCCTCAGTCACTGCGGCCCCCAACCCTAGTCACTCCGGCCTACCACCCTAGTCACTCCGGCCTACCACCCTAGTCACTCCGGCCCACTAATTATACTAAGTTATCTAGAAAGAATATATAGTAACAGGCTCTCTCTTTTATTAAATAATTACGCAGTATAGTCATACACATACACAATAACTATGTAATACTATGTAACCTTGAAAGAATATATAATAACAAAAATAACCAAACAATGCTCACCACACCCTGACCACAACATGGGAGCGCTGACTGGCTTTATCAGGCAGTCTACTGATACTAAAATATTTCTGTATACAAAAGTATGTGTCTAAAAGTAAAAAACAATTCAGGCAGTCTACTGATACTAAAATATTTATGTATACAAAAGTATGCGTCTGAGTAAAAAAAAACAAGATTATATTACAAACTAAACACTGGGTCCGCTTAGCCTGGAACATGCTTTTAATAATTGGTCAGTGGTGAGGTCATGTTGTTTATACTTGTTCCATAGTGAAAATATTCGTCCCTGTAGAGATCGGTATTTTCGTCTCTGACAACGAGCAAGTTTTCCGTCCTTGACCAGACGCACTTGGACCTGTACATTTTTGGCTTCTTTGAAAAGTAAGGGAACCAGCACATAAAAAGGAATATGGGAAGAGCCTGCACTACCATTCAAACGTCTATGATAACCTTCTACATCATTATTCGTGCGAATGCTCTGGCCAAACACTGTCCATTCACTTGGTGACCAAAACCCACTTATCCATGTTTCTCTCATGTACGTTGTTAAATCTTTAATTGATGTAATATGTTCATGTGGGAGAAAGGGAAGAGCCATTAACTGTTTTAGGTAATCTTGAGTGGGACGATGATTCAAGTATGGAACCGCCAATCCTAACGCCTGAATCTTCCTCCAGACTGCCTGATTCCAATGAAATGCACAGCCTTGCAACTTTGCAACTGGAAATAATTTCCTGACTACTGACCACAAAGCCATTTCGAAGTCCATCACGATCTTTTCCACTTTACACTCCTGAATTATTGCTAAAATAGAATTCAATACCTTTCTGTAGTCTCTCTTTCTTTTCCCTGACATAAGGATGAAAGCTAAGGGGACTTGTTTTACATTACCTTCGCTTCCCTTAACGAAGGCATGGACTCCAAATAGCTGTTGAAACGGGGCTCGTACTACACGAAATGTGGCATCTAAATACCATGTCCTTGCCTTCTTCAACAAGGCAAGTTGGTCTGCAGTGGCAAATACTAAGTGTCTTGCATCATCTAGAATAATATCTTTCTGGAGGAATTCATTCGGAATGTGATCAACTACCAATTCAAAATCCAATGAATTAGGTTCAACAGGTCTATCTTTCTGTCTTATACGGTTAACATTACGAGATAAATAGACTGGATTTACAAAAGCATTATCACTTCCTTCTGTCTGCCTCATGGCACGGTCAAGAAAAGTCGTTTTGTGTTCGAAACAAGAAAAGTCGTTTTGTGTTTCGAAAACCTCGGTACCTCAACTCCGAGGAAGGAGACAGCGTTAACGACTATTATCTATTACGCAAACTCATATAGCTAGTATGTTTTGTAGTAGCAGTATGGTAGTAGTAGTAGTAGTAGTAGTAGTAGTAGTAGTAAGTTTCTACCTCCACTATCATAATCGTTATTATCATTATTAATATTATTATGGAGGAAATGAGAGAGAGAGAGAGAGAGAGAGAGAGAGAGAGAGAGAGAGAGAGAGAATGTCAGGTTGTTGTGACTTGACCCACCTTTTACCAGACCTTTCTTTTTCTTATTGGCCCATATTCATATTGTGCGTAGGAGTTGAAGAGTATTTATACTTCGTAAATAATCCGAAAAGTGATAATTAAGGCAACACCCTTCTGTCCACCAAGGGTTCAGTTAAATTATACACAAATGCTACTTTTCAAATAAAGAATTGCTGCAAAATGAAGTGGATGAGAGAGAGAGAGAGAGAGAGAGAGAGAGAGAGAGAGAGAGAGAGAGAGAGAGAGAGAGACTATAGGACATACGTGATAAGAGTAGGTGTTTTATTTATTGTTTATTGCATATATATGGCTTCATTCCGCCAGAGAATGGCGCTCTAGCCTCCATAGACATTACAAATGTACAATAAAAGTTGTTAAAAAGTAAACTACAACTAGGTAAATACACACACACACACACACACTCAAACAACCCAACAATATAATTATATTGCTAACTTTACACACGTGCGTGCCGCCAGGGAGGCCGGAGTGACCTGGGTCGAACGCGGGGGAGGCCGGAGTGACCGGGGCCGGAAAAACTAGGGGCCGGAGTGACCGGGGCCGGAAAAACTAGGGGCCGGAGTGACTTGCTACCGAAGGATATTATTGTTACTACTGTTCATCCAAGCCAGCATCACCACCACCACCACCACCACCACCACTTCAAGCTTCGTTAAAGGTAAAACATTCTAATTATTATTATTTGTTGTTATTTTTATTGCTATTGTTATTATTATTATTATTATTATTATTATTATTATTATTATTAGTATTATTATTATTATTTTATTATTATTACCATTGTTTAAAAAAAATGCCATGTATCATCTGGTTAAGAGATTTAAAGAGCCAGAGAGAGAGAGAGAGAGAGAGAGAGAGAGAGAGAGAGAGAGAGAGAGAGAGAGAGAGAGAGAGAGAGATTTAGTTACATCAGAGACAGACAGACAGACAGACAGACAGACGGACAGACAGATAAATAGATAGCTAGGTGAGTCACACTAACTGAAAGAGAGAGAGAGAGAGAGAGAGAGAGAGAGAGAGAGAGAGAGAGAGAGAGAGAGAGAGGCCTTGAGGTGAGTAAGAAATAGAGATAATGTTTGTGGCTGGAGGGAAAATTTTAGTGCAACTTTGAAGGGAATAACAGTTTGCTGGAGGAAAGACTGGTCCCCCCTCTCTCTCTCTCTCTCTCTCTCTCTCTCTCTCTCTCTCTCTCTCTCTCTCTCTCTCTCTCTCTCTCTCTCTCTCTCTCTCTCTCTCTCTCTCTCTCTCTCTCTCTCTCTCTCTCTCTCGTCTGTCTGTCTGTCTAGCTCTTTCAAATTTTTACTTTTCTTTGTTCTTTTATTTTATTTCTCTCTCTCTCTCTCTCTCTCTCTCTCTCTCTCTCTCTCTCTCTCTCTCTCTCTCTCTCTCTCTCTCTCTCTCTCTCTCTCTCTCTCTCTCTCTCTCTCTGTCTGTCTGTCTGTCTAGCTCTTTCAAATTTTTACTTTTCTTTGTTCTTTTATTTTATTTCTCTCTCTCTCTCTCTCTCTCTCTCTCTCTCTCTCTCTCTCTCTCTCTCTCTCTCTCTCTCTCTCTCTCTCTCTCTCTCTCTCTCTCTCTCTCTCGTCTGTCTGTCTGTCTAGCTCTTTCAAATTTTTACTTTTCTTTGTTCTTTTATTTTATTTCTCTCTCTCTCTCTCTCTCTCTCTCTCTCTCTCTCTCTCTCTCTCTCTCTCTCTCTCTCTCTCTCTCTCTCTCTCTCTCTCTCTCTCTCTCTCTCTCTCTCTCTCTCTCTCTCTCTCTCTTTCCATCTTTCACTTAATTAAAATTCTTTCTGGTTAACCTTTTCTCTCTCTCTCTCTCTCTCTCTCTCTCTCTCTCTCTCTCTCTCTCTCTCTCTCTCTCTCTCTCTCTCTCTCTCTCTCTCTCTCTCTCTCTCTCTCTCTCTCATTTCCATCTTTCACTTAACTAAAATTCTTTCTGGTTAACCTTTCTCTCTCTCTCTCTCTCTCTCTCTCTCTCTCTCTCTCTCTCTCTCTCTCTCTCTCTCTCTCTCTCTCTCTCTCTCTCTCTCTCTCTCTCTCTCTCTCTCTCTCTCTCTCTCTCCATCTTTCACTTAAAATTCTTTCTGGTTAACCTTTCTCTCTCTCTCTCTCTCTCTCTCTCTCTCTCTCTCTCTCTCTCTCTCTCTCTCTCTCTCTCTCTCTCTCTCTCTCTCTCTCTCTCTCTCTCTCTCTCTCTCTCTCTCTCTTTCTCTCCTGGAGCTTAACAATATACGTAATACACAACATATTTTATAATCACAGCGGAGGAGGAGGGGAAGGAGGAGGAGGAGGAGGAGGAGGAGGAGGAGGAGGTAGGGAAGAGTAGGGAAGGAATGTTAGAGTAAAAGTGAATAAAATCCCCGTTAGTTCTCAGAGGAGGAGGAGGAGGAGGAGGAGGAGGAGGAGGAGGAGGTAGGGAAGAGTAGGGAAGGAATGTGAGAGTAAAAATGAATAAAATCCCCGTTAGTTCTCAGAGGAGGAGGAGGAGGAGGAGGAGGAGGAAAACAATACGAAGACACATTAACTTGATATCTCTGGTTGGCATGAAATTACTGAAGATGAGGAGGAGGAGGAGGAGGAGGAGGAGGGAGAGGAGGAGGAGGAGGATTTGATGTTGAAAGTGAATGTGAGGTATGAGAAGAGGAGGAGGAGAAGAAGAAGAAGAAGAAGAAGAAGAAGAAGAAGAAGAGGAAGGAGAAGAAAAGATGATGATTATGAAGAGGAGGAGGAGGAGGAGAATATGGACTACACAAAGGAAGAAGACAAGGAAGAGGAGGAGGAGGAGGAGGAGGAGGAGGAATAACAATGAAGAAGAGGAATAGAGAAGGAGGAATAGAAGAGGAGGAGGAGGAGGAGAAAAAGGAGGAGAATATAGACTATGATACGAAAGAAGAAGAGGAGGAGGAAGAGGAGGAGGTGGTGGTGGTGGTAGTGGTGGTGAAAGGGTTTGTCTTCAAGGCCGTGTGTCGACATGGCTAGGTAGAGAGAGAGAGAGAGAGAGAGAGAGACTTTCATTATTTCCCCTTCTTGTATTCAATTATATTCATCAATGTGTGAGAAAGGGGGTCCAGGGGGGCTGTGCCTCCCTGGACCCCCTAAGGTTACTAACCTAACCTAACTTATATCCTTGGGATGATTGTGGACTTAGTTTCTGGAGGCAGCGCGCTATTAATTTAATTACTATGGCCTTACAAAAGCCTTCCCCACATTGAAAACATCACAGACATGTTCTATAGTAAGTACTCTATCACGTTGCAATGTGTTTTTAATGAATAGAGAGGAGGTCCAACCCTGCAGTTTTACCGAACAGATTAAGGGGGGCGACAGGGGTGGTACCTCCTGGGCACATAGTACATTCTGTGGCTTTGAAATCATAGTAAGTGTTTGTTGGGGGAATATGGACCTAAACCTCTTCTGAAGTAACCTTAGCCTTTTCTGAAGTTAATACTTACATGTCAGGTAGAATTAAGGTTGTAGCATATCTTGCAATATATATCAACTTACAGAAACTTGTTTAAGCAAAAAAAAGGTAAAAGGTTAATGAACTGATGCATCCCCATGCTACACACTCCTCGTCTGAGTTGTCGAGAGTCATTGCTGGCTGGCTGCTTGAGGTGTGTGGGGCAGGGCAGGGTTAGCCATTACAGGAATCACAATACTTAGTTATTTGAAGGTCTTGCTAACCTAGCCTAACCCTGACGTAACCTAAACTAACCTAACCCTAACCCTAATCCTTGCCTTTTTTTTTTTTTTTTTCATAATTAAGTAATAACTTCAAATAACTATAAGTATTCTGATTCCCTTAATGGCTAACCTCACCCTGCCCTGCACAGCTCCAGCAGCCAGCCAACAGTGACCCTCAAGCACTTGGAAGGGGAGGGTGTAGCATGGGAATGCATCAGTTCATTAAAACTTGTTTTTTTTTTTTTTTTTTTTTTTTTACAAGTTTCCAGAAGTTGATATATATTGCATGATATTCTACAACCTTAATTCTATCTGACATGTACGTATTAACCCTAGAAGAGGCTGAGGTTATCTCCATATTATCCTTTTCTTTCCCTCAGGCTTTATTTTTAGTTAATTGCTTTGAAAGAGATATCATAGAAACTTTGTTAATATATCTACATTTTATATCTATAGAATTTTAAGTTTTTCATTTTGTCCGAAAATACAATTTTTTTCACCGTTAATTTTCTCCACTCCTTTTCCTGTTTTCTTTTTACATTTTTAAGGTAGGGGGAGTGCAGGCCAAAATAAACCAAAGTTGGGAAGCCTGAAAAGTTTAAGGAGTAAAAACACTGTTTTGCGCAGAAAATCCTTAAAAAATAGTCAACAAACAGAGAATATCCCATCCCCCCCATATTCCCCACTACACTATTCTAACTGTGAGATTACTAACCTTGCTAATTGGGAGGCTCCATCACCCAGATCTCCCATTATGCTATTCTTACCAGTAAATTGCAGTTTAACACCCACAAATCCTATCTTTTTTCTGTCCCTAACAAGCTTGGAGACATGGTGGGAAAATGGAAGTTTTAGGGTGGAAGAAGCTAAATTATGCCAAATTTTGACATTCGTTGGAAAGTCTAAGGATGAGGTGCCATATATTGAAAACTGGGAACTTTCTAGCTTAACCTAACTTTACCCAACCTAACTGAAAGGCGAGTCCTGTCCCCCCTTTAAAGACACTAATCCAGCTTAACCAGTGCATCTTTCTCCAGTGGATGTCCCCATTAAGAACACTAACTTAACTTAACCAGGGGGCTTTTGTATGTAGATGAGAATTTCTCAGATGATGTTTTGGTGTATAGTCTCTGCAACAACATCTCTTTATCTTTCATGGTCTGTCTCTTTGTGTGTGTGTGTGTGTGTGTGTGTGTGTGTGTGTGTGTGTGTGTGTGTGTGTGTGTGTGTGTGTGTGTGTGTGTGTACTTTTTAGAGATGACCTTCTAGTTGTTCTTCTCTTATGGTATTTTTCTTTTCTGTCTCTTTCTGTACAATATGTCCTTTATTTCCTCAGCATCCTGAATAGTATTCTTGGTAATATCTGTTTTATTTTCTCTCTACCTCTCCCTTCCACAGCACTCATCCAGGTGGAGGTAGAACCAGTGGGACGATGGTTCCACATATATGAGGCACGGCGTCTGCGGGGCCACCTCACCTCCTCAGTTGGGGAAAGTGAAGAGGAGAGTGAGGAGGAGGAGGCTCAGGAGGTGGAGGTGGAGGATGACATACACTATCTTCGCTCTCTCAACCCAGCAGACTGGAAGGTGAGAACTCAGCCAGCATGGTCCAGTCATAGCAACATAAGAATGGAGAAGACTGCAAAAGATTGGCTGGCCTACACTGGGATAACTCCTGTACTAACCATGAAAATCTGTTATCCTCCTCTTCCCCATGCAGTCAGCCTTCCTAATTGCCATCTGGCCTCTATATGCATATGCCTAGTCATCTAACCTCATGATATCACTTATGGTGTAGGTGCTGACCACATGAATGCTAAGCCTGTTCTATTTGTCCACTACTCTGTGAACCAGTTCTTACTAAGCTCTTTTCAAAACCTAAACTTATCTAGCATATATAGTTCTGTCTTGATTGTTCACTATGAGAGCATCACTTACCTCTGTCATTTATTTGATTAGTATCTTTCTTTTATATATTGATACATTTCTACAACATTGCCTTTCAGGACCAGGATCATTATGCAGTACTGGGACTCCGAAAGCACAGGTACAAGGCCTCTGATGATGACATCAAAAGAGCGTGTAAGTCCTGGTGGCATCTGGAGCTAGAGTGTATAGTGTACTGAGTACCAAGTTTTAGTGCACCTGCTGTTTGAAGGTATTTTTATAGTGCCAGTTTTTCAGTTGCAGTGTCAGCCCTTTTAGTCTTGGTATTTTTATTTTATTTGTATATTTTCAATAACTACATTTTATTTGTGCCTTGCTATGGATGTATGTGGTTGGCTTTGCTATACCAAAGCTCCTGGGGTGTAGTATGGTGGTTTGAGACTATGACTATGGCCACACTGGCAATGGTTGTGAGCAAGCAGGGTGAGTGTGATAAATGGTGAGAAAAGTGGGAGCATTGTACCAAATAAGTGTGGCCACACTGACAGTGAGTGGGCGTGGGCGAGCTGTGTCTTCCTGTGGCCCACAGCGAGGAGCATTGTCAGTTGACTTTTGTCAATCATCTGGCACAGGCAGTTTGTTGCCTGCTATTGACATTGCATGGCTAATTATTGAAGTTTTTGCTCACACCAATCATTTGGGATACATTTGCTAAAGTAGAACCCAAAGGGAATGCCATCATGTTGTTTGTAGTAATTACTATTAATTATGAAACCATGTCCATAACTGTTTAGCTTTAACAAGCTCTTGAATTGTAGCTAGGTGGTGCATACAGAAGAGCAGAGAGAATGTGTCTGAAGAATAGTTGGCGCCCCCTATGGCTATGAGTGTGAATGATATTTGTAAGAGTGTGTGGTGGTTTGTCTGGGCCACCCCATGTGGGATTGGCAACCTGATATATAGATAGATAGATAGATAGACATTATATTTTCTGATCATTGGTTTTATGCTAAGATATCTGTAAGTCTAATATAATAATTAGCATTCCCTTTGGTACGTGCTTAAAACAGGATGACCCAACACTTGGGTAAAGGAATGAGAGTGCAGCATTAGTGTGCACTTCCGTCCATTGTGTTACTCCTCACAGACCGCACGATGGTTCTGTGGCACCACCCAGACAAGCGGCGAGCAGCTGGGGAGGAGGTGGAGGGATGACGATGACTACTTCACCTGCATCACCAAAGCCTATGAGATTCTCGGGGACCCCATCAAGCGACGCTCCTGGGACTCGGTGGACCCAGAGTTTGATGACGAGGTGCCGGCTGTCAGTGCACACAATAAGGCAAACCTTCTTCCAGGTAAGCGCTGATCCCCACTAAGAAGAAAATTTATTCCACAAAGAATTCAAAGGTCTTTTAACTCCATGTCATACTGTAATGTCAAATATATGTGCACACAAGGCAAGCGGCTAACTCCTATTAGGAAGAAAAATGACTCAACAAAGAATTGAAAGTTCAGTATTCATTGCTATTTGGTACAATCTTTTCTTTACCACTAACCACTCTGGGACAATTCCTTCACATTCTACAGCCATCTCCAAACATTATACTGGCTAGAAATTGCAAAAAATCTATTCCTTTTCACCGCTTTTTTTCTTGCAGGTGGTTATAAAGATTGTATACATTACTTGTAGTGGTGTGGATGATTACATATCACTGAAGGGATTAACTCCATCTCATATTGTAATGTCAGGTCTATATATTAGATTATATAACTCTCTCTCTCTCTCTCTCTCTCTCTCTCTCTCTCCTCTCTCTCTCTCTCTCTCTCTCTCTCTCTCTCTCTCCTCTCTCTCTTCTCTCTCTCTCTCTCTCTCTCTCTCTCTCTCTCTCTCTCTCTCTCTCTCTCTCTCTCTCTCTCTCTCCATCTTCTTCAGTCTCCACCACATCTTTGTAAGGCACAGTGTTGCATTGCAGATTTTCACAGGGGTGTTTGAGTGCAATGCTCGTTGGTCCACCCACAAGCACATTCCTGGCTTGGGCAAACCTGATGACACCAAACAAAAGGGTCAGTCCAGATTAGCAGATTAAGTAACTGGAGAGAGTGATTGGCCTGTACAGTCACATCAATCTCCCTTGTACTGTTTTAGAAGTGAGATTACTAGTAGCAGAAATGCAAGTAGATATTTGGTGACAGTTTACTTTTTATAGTTACCATCATCATATGCTATGTTGATGGAAAGATAGACCAGTAATTTTGAAAGTTTGTTTAAAATATCATACACTATAATTTTCCTCAGCATAGAGGGTCCAGTAACTTACACATAAAACATCATTTCAAGATTTCTTTATGAATAGTGTTTATTTTGTATTGTTAACCGACTTAATTTTCATCACTGTGCAGGTTGATCGCTTCTATGGGATTCTGGTACGACTTTGATTCCTGGCGAGAGTTTTCATATCTGGATGAGGAGGAAAAGGAGAAGGGACAGGAGTGAGTCTTCACTATTTGTATGTCTGGTCTTTTTAGAGTTATGTGTATTCCACTCCAGCCTTGCTTTATCTTCCCAAAGGCAGCAAAAATGGTGAAATTTGTATCTTGAAACATTAACATTGAATAAAATTTTAATTGAATAAGGAAATAATGCCCAAACTTAAGCCTAGACTTGACATTGGAAAAAATAACAAGAAAATTTAATATGGCTAGACAGAATACCCAGACTTATGGCAAGGAAAACTGGCACCGACATTGTTCTGATTGCTTTAACTGGTCATTTTAGTTTCTTTGAATATTTTGTAACAGTGCAATGTGACTGCAATGTTGTGGTCGCCTTCCCTTCTTTAAATCAGTCAATCTTGCCAGCCGGGAGGAGCGTCGATGGATAGAGAAGCAGAACAAGGTAGAGCGAGCGAGGCGTCGGAAGGAGGAGATGGGTCGATTGCGCAGGCTAGTTGACAATGCATATGCCTGTGACCCAAGGATAGCCAAGTATGTTTCGTTACTTATTACTGATTTCGTGTATTTTCGTTGTATCCCAATAAAAGTTGAAATTTTGTGCATTATCCCAAGAGATATTTATCACAAGGAGTACTTTTTTCTGTTGTTACATAATACTTCAAATTTCATTTTGATGGAAGGGTTTATGATGATTTAGATTGCAAAGAAGCTGTTCTTGTTTTACTTCTGACTCCTTATGAGGGAAAAATTAATTCCTGCTTTTGCTGTCTACTTCTGTAGCTAAAGAATGGGTAAGTTTATAGAAAAAGAGGGAAAGAGATGAAGAATTATATATATATATATATATATATATATATATATATATATATATATATATATATATATATATATATATATATATATATATATATATATATATATATATATATATATATATATATATATATATATATATATATATATATATATAATTTTTTTAAGATTTAAAGAAGAAGACAAGGAAAGAAGACTGGCTCAGAAAAAGGCTAAAGCAGAGGCAATCAGGCAAAAACAAGAAGAGGAGGAGAGGGTGAGTGCACATTGTGTCTCCAGTATTAGCACCAGGCCAATCTCTAACTACTCTCGGACACATATATGCATTGATTTCTACAACAGACCAAGGCTTCACATTTTTCTCATTGATTTGTATTTTTCATGTCTTATGCTCGGAAATGCCATATATTTTGAAATACCATGCTATGTTGTCTTTTTTTTGAATGATATGTCTTGCTAATGTGTAAATTTGGTGTTTTCAGGTAAGGCAGGAAGCTGAGGAAGCAGAGAGAAAGAAAAGAGAAGCAGAGGAGGCAGAGCAAAGAGCAAAACAGGAGGTAGAAAAGAAGGAAAGAGAGGTGCTGAAGAAAGCATTCAAAAAAGAGAGGAAGGTGAGGAGGAGGGTAGAATCTGCTTGACATGTAAGAACTTACCACACACTTGTCTTTGACGCTTAAACTGCTGTGATCGCTAACATAATCAAAAATTCTCTTGACAAATATATTGAATTTTCGTGGTGCACTTTCTTTCTAGTGTGTTCTAACTGACTGTCTTCAGCCTCTTTTTCATCACTGCAGTGTTGAATCTCTTGCTACCTCCTACTGCTATTTTCATGCCAACTGCTCTTCTGATCTTGCTAACTGCATGCCTCACTGCACAAGTCTTTCTTCTTTCTTTCATCTCTATTCTGTCTACCTCTTTAATGCAAGAATTAACCATTATTCTCAATCATTCATCCCTATCTCTGGTAAACTCTGGAACTCCCTGTCTGCTTCTGTATTTCCACCTTCCTATGACTTGAACTCTTTCAAGAGCGAGGTTTCAAGGCACTTACCCTGTTTGTTTGACTAACACTTGACTGTTCAGGAGCCAGCACCTCAGTGGGCCTCTTTCTTCTTTTTTTTTTTTCAGTCTTTGTTGTCCTTGGCCAGTGATCCTCCAATATATATATAAAAAAAATAATAATAATAATAATGATGATGATAATAATAATAATAATAATAATAATAATAATAATAATAATAATAATAATGATCCCTGGCTATGGCAAGCAAGCCCACTACATTATATCCTTTCCTCCTCCTGTTCCTTTCCTCTCCCCTTTCACTTTCATCTCGTCGCAGTCCTCCCTTCCTGTCACCTGCCCCTATAGTTCTCATGACTCATGCCTGGAGCCATCATTCTACCTGGCAAGTCTTTTTTTTTTTTTTATTTTTTTTTTTTTATCATTCATTTTAAGGCTACAAAATTTGCTAAAAAAAAAAGAAAAACTAAAAAATGAAACTCTACCCACTTTCATCTTCTGTAACATTTCACATTAAAATATTCTCATTCATTATATACTTTCAGATTTATATTTTTTTCCTTTTTCTTTGATGTCATTTTTTAAATGATTTTGATACAGTTCCTGTTCATAAGGGGCTGAGAGGACTGCATTTGTATTAGAAAGATGGAAAGAGCATTAAATTTAGTGTTCAAATGTGTAAATTAATTTGGAAACTAAAAAAATATATATACAAATTATGATTGCCTGTATTTTGTTCACGTAAATAATTTTAAAAAGCAACGTGAAATAGAATAAAGCACACATTCTTTGTCATTGCATAGATGTGATGGTGACAGTGATAAAGAACATCTCTGTATCTGTCTATCTTTATTTGACACCTCTTGATAAATACTCCATGAGGACATAACTGCAACAGATTTCTCTATTTAGTCCTGCCCTTGTATTCCCTTCCTCTTTGCTCTGAACTTCACATACTCTCTCTTCACCCTTTCCTCACATATTTCAGTAACATTTTTTATGCAAGATCTTTGGTCAAGGGCAATAAAAAGAGGGGAAAGAAAGTCCACTGAGATGCTAGTCCCAAAAGAAAGATCATAAGGATTATCCAGAATTGTTGGATAAGTGTTTTGAAAAGTTGGAACCAGCCATTTTAAAGAGTTCAAGTTATAGGAAGGAGGATCTTCTGGAGCAGGCAGGGAGTTCCAGAGTTTACTAGAAAAAAAATAGCAGTAAAAAGATAGCAAGATATGCAACATTGCAGCAATAACAGAGAGGCTGAAAATCATTAGTATAGTATCCTCTATTCCCAGATGCTGCGGACTCTCTGTAAGGACAACAGTTACTTTGCATCAGAGGAGGGGGAGCGAGTGCAGACCATGACAGATGTGGAGCTGCTGTGTGAGGCACTGGAGCTGACCCGCCTGGAGGAACTCAACAAGGAACTAGCACAAGTGGCCCAGGACAAGATGCAAGGGTGGGAGGTACTCATGAAGGAGGTGAGGGAGGATCAACAGTAGTAGTAGTAGTAGTTAATTGACAAAGGTGAGTGAGAGAGATCAACAGTAGTAGTAATAGCAGTAGTAATTTTTTGACACAGGAGGTGAGTGTGGAGGGCCAACAGTAGTAGTAGTAGTAGTAGTAGTAGCAGTAATTGTTGCTTATATAAAAAAAAAAAAAACATAATTTTTGTCATTCTTAAATCAAAAAATTTCCTAAGCCTTGAACCCAAAAGCTGCTCCAACAGACATATGGGTATCTGCATCACTTTTGAAATGAACTATGTTAGGTCTATTTAAGTCATGTTACATTACCTTATCTGATTAGCTAAATCTAAAGTAGCATAAAGCAAGCTAATCTAAATTAGAACAATCCACCCCAAATGATCTGGATATTCTGTATGACCTGTTTTCCCTAGGATAGTCAAACCTTTCAGACTATTTCTCCACTGATAGTTATGATTAGTACAAGGAGTCCTTGGTGTATGACAGTCTTGACTTTTGTCCTTCATATGTTTCTTTTACAGGCACAATAGTTATGTGTTTATGTCCTAGACTATGACTTTACAGTACAACAGTATTAGTATTAGTGATTGACATACTGCAGGTAGCTTACTTATGCTGGTTCTGACCTATGCAGAAAATCAGTTTATAACATGGCATAGGAACAGAACTCTGTCATAACTTGAGGACCCCCTGTAACACTTCTTTGCCTTCTCTCTCTGTTGTAGGTGAGTGAGGTGCGCAACAGGATCAAAAAGGAGAGGGAGGAGGTGGCAGCAGCGGCAGCAAGGGGAGGTGGTGGAGGAGGAGGGGAAGGTTCATCACTCAAAGTCTGGAATCAAGATGACCTCCAGCTGCTCATCAAAGCCGTCAACCTCTTCCCTGCCGGCACAACAAAGAGGTGAGCTGGTTCATGTGTGTGTGTGTGTGTGTGTGTGTGTAAATTGCTTCTTTTTATATATTTTTTGATATCTTATTATTATTGGTGGTCCACAAGGCTGTCCCTTTCCACTGGGGCTGACAGGGCTAAGAGTGTGAATGACGTGTCATTCACCTACATTCGTCTGCTGGTCACCAAACCAGCTGTTCCCCATATGGAAAGAGGTCAGAGCTTGTAGTGATTGATCTTTGGGTAGGACTGAGACCATTCACACACCGCACACTGGGACAGTGAGGCCATAACCCTTCAGGTTACATCCTGTACTTACTTGCTGCTAGGTGAACAGGGGCTACACATGAAGAGATTCTCCCAGGACTTGAACCCATGCCTTCTCGGTTGTGAGCCGAGCATGCTGACACTAAGTGGTGTGCATGTGTGTGTGTGTGTGTGTGTGTGTGTGTGTGTGTGTGTGTGTGTGTGTGTGTGTGTGTGTGTGGTGCCTTGTCTGGGCCAGCTGATGTGAGATTGCTGGCCTAGTATATAAATAGATGGGTTTTTTAAGCTTTAATATTTTATTTGATTGATATATTGCCTTATTCTTGTGTTTCCATGTGTGTTTTAAATGACTAATATCAAGGTTGTTATCTGATCCCTACTACTGTTCTCTACATACACACCATTTAGGTCTTCACGTGGTATAGGGAATATAACAAAGGTGACATTTATAAAATTCTCAGGATCATAATTAGGATAGAACAAGACACAATGGGTTCAAGCTTGAAAATAGTTAGAGAGGAAGAAATTGGTCCTCAGATGGAGTAGTAGATGAATGGAATGGACTCAGTAATCAGGTTGTTAGTGCTGAGTCATTGGGGAGCATTAAAGGATTAGACAAATTTATGGATGGGAATGATAGGTGGATATAGGTAGATATGTTTCATACAAGGATGGCTTCTTGCAGCTCCCTTAATGTTAGGTTATGTTTTTAAGCATTGCTGTACTTAGAGGAACTCATTGAACCCTCCATGCTGCAGGTGGGAGGTTGTGGCAGAGTATATCAACCAACACACAGCCACCAGCATCACCAGGCTGGCCAAGGAGGTGCTCAATAAGGCCAAGGAGCTGCAACACTCAGACAAGCACATGAGGGAGGCAGCCAACAAGAATGCCTACCACAGCATGGAGAAGGCACAGGCTCGGCAGGTGATCAGCGACACCACAGCCTCCCAGAGATATGACAGTGAGTTCTTGCTGTTATGCTGACATTCAGATCATTCTTTTGCATCTTTGTGTAGTTTTATATCATGTTGATGCTTGGGTAATTTCTCATTTCTCTTTTTATACTAATTAATTATTACCATGAGTCTTCTCTGTATGAACTCAAGAGCTTTCTCCCTTCTCTGTGTAACTGCTGTGAATTGTCTTTTAGCTCTATACAATATCACCAGTTGAGCTGTGAATCAATTCCAAGATATTTTAAGAAAAAACATGTTTTTAGGCTGATGTTAGATCTTTCCTTTGTGCAGCACCACAGGAGATGCTGGGGATGAACACTGCTGCTTGGGGAGCTGAGGAACAGAGGTTGCTGGAGCAAGCCCTCAAGACCTATCCAGTCTCTACTCCTGACCGCTGGGACCGCATTGCCAAGTGTGTCCCCAACCGAACTAAGAAAGACTGCATGAGGCGCTATAAAGTCTGTATATGTGTGTGTGTGTGTGTGTTTGTGTGTCTGATGATGTGTTGCTTGCTATTCCCTGTACGAGTATGTGAGATTGTGGAGAAAACAAATCAGGTTTATCTTGTTTATGGAGTGACACACTCTTTTTCTCTCTCTCTCTCTCTCTCTCTCTCTCTCTCTCTCTCTCTCTCTCTCTCTCTCTCTCTCTCTCTCTCTCTCTCTCTCTCTCTCTCTCTCTCTCTCTCTCTCTCTCTCTCTCTCTCTCTCTCTCTCCTCTCTCTCTCTCTCTCTCTCTCTCTCTCTCTCTCTCATGCATTTATCTTTTGATCTGCTTTTATCTTTGTGGTCCCTCCATAAATGCATGGAGATGTAAGTGCTATGTGTGTGTGTGTGTGTGTGTGTGTGTGTGTGTGTGTGTGTAGTGAAGGTTTTATATATGTGTGTGTGTGTGTATGTATGTAGTGAAGGTTTTATATAGTGCACAGTAGACACTGATGTTATTGTAACTTTTAAGTCTTATTCTCACATGATGGCATTTCAGGAGCTTGTTGAGATGGTGAAGGCAAAGAAGGCGGCTCAGGCTGCTGCAGTGGGAAAAAAGTGAGGAGCCAAACCCTGCTGTCTTCTTTCCTTTGTGAGTTCAGATGTAGCAAATTCTTGTAGCTGTTGTGTGAAGCAATATTGCTATCTGAAAATCTATCTCTTGTTCTATTTTTAAGCATTATGTCTCAGCAGTGCCACTTTTGGACTACCTGAATTGGAGGGACAGCTACATATATTGATGGGGACACAAAAGTGTAGCTAGGGATCTGTTTCTTTCCCCTCCACTTCTCCCTTTCTCTCCTTTATAACCTCATCCCCCAACTCTTCCATCTCTTCCATCACACTTCACTTCCACTGCTTCCAATAAGTTGTCATGCAAAAAGCAAAATTAACACTTGGAAAAGTATTTTTAAGTGCTATGGGAAAACTGCTAATATTGAAAATTAATGTTGATAAGTGCAGAATTCTATACATTGCAGAAAGCAGATGCAAAACAGCATGTGCTTTTCCTTATCATCATAGTGTAGCTCTGGAGGACAGAAGGGCAATCTCCATTAATATGGCAGTAGCCACAAGGAAGCCACTTCCTGAAGAATGAATGGATCTGTGGCAGTTGTATAAAAAATTACAAGACGTGTGAAAAAGTGTGCGGTGATTGTGACTATAATAAGAAGTAATATGCAATGATGACCATGTGATTGCATACAAATGTGTACCTTCTTAATTTTCTAAAGGAAAACTACAGTCTTAAGTTTGATTTTAAAGTAACACTAAATTTACAAGGTGGGTAAGAGTAAAGATGCCACATGAAGAGCTGCAGGTAAATGCTGTGATTAGTGTAGATCCTAATGAAGAGTTACCATAGAAAATACACAAACATCATTGAGACAATAGTTGTGACTTAACATGCTTATACACATTCACAGGTCCTTGATACACATGATTCAAGCCTGACACTTGAGGAATATTACTTTGTAAGTAATGGAGGTGCAGCTCAGAGGTGTTTCAGAATATAGCTCTCAGTGGCTGATGCATGGAATAAGTTCATGATGTGCGATTCAGTACCTCAAATAAGTGACTCAGTCTGTGATATAAGTAATAATGCAAGCTGTTGAATCATGGATGTGCGCCTCAGAATGTGTGACCTCGTAGCTTTGCCCGGACCAGCATAGTCAACCCTAACCTAGGCCAACACAGCCAGTAATAGCTTTGTGAAACACCAAAATATAGATAATCATTATTATCATCTGCAGCCACCATGCTCACCCACCACCTACACAAAATTTAATGTCTTCCACTGGTATATATATATATATATATATATATATATATATATATATGGTCATGTGTGTGTGTGTGTGTGTGTGTGTGTGTGTGTGCTATAATTTTTGTTCATTGTTCGCATCTCGCTATGCACTCTACCTTCCATCATATCTTCAGTTTTAAGCCTTTCGTAACGACATCATAAATTTGTGGATTGACTTTTATTTATTTATTTATTTATTTATTTTGTAGATCAAACCTGCTGTTTGGGTGTTCCTTTTTCACGTGATCGCATATCAGGGTCTTCTTTGAAGTATAAAGCACCACGTTATCTGCGACCTTTGATTTGTGACAGATATCATATGGTCATTATTAATAAAAGGAAGCAGATGGTAATAGTGAACTGCATTACATAACCACGCATCTGTCGCTTTGATAAACCAAAATGCAGTATTTCTGCTACTACTACTACTACTACTACTACTACTTCTAGTAGTAATAGTAGTAGTAGTAGTGGTAATAGCTGTAGTAGTACAAATACTATTTCGTATGACACAGAGACATGAGAAATAATAATAATAATAATAATAATAATAATAATAATAATAATAATAATAATAACAGTAAAATTATACGAACTTAACACTGTTAGGCTCGTAGTGCGGAAGGTTGGCGGGCAGTAGCGGCCAATCAGACAGACGGACGTGTAGGGGAACTAAAACTACAGATAGCGACCTGATATCTACCCCGCCAGCCTTCATGATTGCGCTGAGGTACCCCGCCACCCAGATAAACCTCATTTGGCCCCAAGCCCACTGCACACACACGGTAATTCTTGTAGTGGTGTAATTGTAATGGGCGATTGTTGTTTATTTACTAAGTGGGTGGTAGTGTGTAGGATTGAGATCGTGGTGTGATGGTGGGTTATAGTGGGGGTGGTGTGGGGTATTGACACTATAACGCAACACTGCACACACAAACAGACGGTAAATTTTCTAGTGATGTAGTAGTAATGGACTGGTGTAGGTTATGCATATTGAGAAATGGGTGGTGGTTGGTAGGATTGAGGTCATTACTATCGGAATGGGGCTGGTGGTTGTGGAGAGTACTGTGGGATACGTACACTTTATATTAAGCAACACAACACACGTTACCTCATTTCCACACACAACTCGCCCCGTGGACAGTTATGGTTTGTCATTTGCCAGTCATCCTCTATTTATACTTGTACACGTCAAGACGAGCCCTGCGGCAGACAAAACAGACTTAGTACTGAGTGATGACAAGCTCTCAGGTGCTGGTTTGTTTATCTCCCTCAGTGCGGTGATGTGACTGATTTTGTGGCGTCAGCTGATAGTCTGAGATGGCAAGGTGGCATCTGTCAACAGCAGTCGGGTGTCTCCTGCAACAGTGAAAGCATTTGTAAACAAAGTCAAGTGCCACGTGAGAGCCTTGACTTTCTTGTCTGTATAGCTGTGTAAATAGGGTGAAGCGGTTCTTGGCTTGTGTTGTCTTTAGTATAGAAATGCTTACTTAAACTTTTAGAGAGGATGGCTTGCTGCTGTTGACAGTTGCCACTTCACAGACTGAGAATGATGCCTTCATACTGTAAAAATCTTAAACATTGCAACAACACAATAGGTATAGAAATTAATTGCAGTACTGTATAGTAGGTTAAAAATTGCACATGTATGGGAATGAGCATGTGGCAATGGAAGTTGTGGCTGTCTTGAGCTGTTTTATCCAGTACACTCATCATAGGGCCTGGTGAGCCACAGGTTGTGATGTATGGCAATACACTTCTCATCAGTGATCAAGCTTTTGGAATCACCTTATAGAAGTATTACAGCATCCTTCTCATTATTATGAGATTTTCATCTTTCTGCTTTGAAACCAGCTTGCAGTGACCTGACATTTCTGGTCAGTCAATCTTTGCTTTAGCAAGAGTGACTACAATGTTTCATTGAGTGAAGAGTCACGTACCGTGACCTTTGAGCTGCTGTAGGTTCAACTCGCTAGTATTGGTTAGAGGCAGTTATGATGTAGGGGCATAAATGTAATGCTTGTGCAGTGCCTCCTTTTGTAACGTGTCATGCCATTCTTGATGTGATCAGTGCAGGATGATAAGACCCGGGTCACATTGACTCCATGTATTAATTGAATCGATCAGATCCTGAGAACGTGAGAGAATGTGAACCAATTCTCATGAGGGTAGAAAGTAAACTGGTAATGTACAGCTCAGCCTTACAGAAACAACATTGCAGATTTATGTCAGTGCACAGATTTACTTATCCTTTAACTGACCATGCAGATGAATTTGTCTGCCCATGAAGCTTATTAAGTAGGAAAAATCTACAGTTTTTGCCATGTCTACTTGGATGAATTTGTTGCCTATCATTCTCTCTCTCTCTCTCTCTCTCTCTCTCTCTCTCTCTCTCTCTCTCTCTCTCTCTCTCTCTCTCTCTCTCTCTCTCTCTCTCTCTCTCTCTCTCTCTCTCTCTCTCTCTCTCTCTCTCTCTCTCTCTCTCTCTCTCTCTCGTTTTAGGTATTGGGACCATAGCGTCTGTCAGGAGCCAATATATTTTTTGGGATTCTTTTTAATAAGCATTCTTTTCCTCTTTAAAGAACATCTTACAGTTTCATTATCAGATTACTGAGTATAGTGTTTATCACTGAGCTCATGAAATATCTTATCAACTATTTTGCCTGTGATAAGGATTAAGATGATGTGACACTGTTCTACTTGAGATGATATCCTCTCTGTGATATCTATGATGACTCCAACATACATCTTTGATTTTTTTATATTTTTTATGTGATGAGACTGGTTTTGCTGCATCACCATTGATGCATCTGATAGTTTAAGTGTATCTGCAGATCTTGACAGTTGCTTTTGTGGGATTCTAAGAACTGACTTGCTTGAACAAAAAACTGCCTTGATGCTGGTGACTTATTTGATGATGTGTTGAGCTTTATTTATCACAAGGTACTTGAGGCATTCTCAGTCTGGATATCTGCAGTTTAACGTACATGAGAAATTTACAGCATACATACTTCATTGTTAACTGAATAGTATTGTCTTGTGATCTGGTGCCTGTGTATTTGTTTTTCATATGCTTCCTGTGGGAGTTGTTTCAACACCTCAATAGATTGCTTGCACAAGTTAGTACTTAGACAGGAGGATTGACAGCACACCCATGCTTATGTTCCCTTTTCATGTGTTGCCCTTTAGGTAGTGAGGAGAGACAGGTACCAGCAGGAGCAGTAGTGGTAACAACAGCAGGATGTGGAGCTTCAGCAAGATCCTGCCATACTCCTGCTATGAGCTCGGCCACTGCTGGAAACACTCGTGCTCCTCAGCCTCCTTTGAAATCTGTATCATTGGGTTCATTGAAAGCATCAAAATCTATGGTGTGGTGTACTTGGTATGTGACCTTTTTTTTTTTTTTTTTTTTTTTTTTTATGTTAGAGGGATACTATCCTCATTGTGTCTAGTAAACTGTTCTGGCAACTGCACTGGCTTCCTAAGCTTGATGGAAGTTTAGAATATAATTTAAAAAGGTAACACTTGGCAGTAAAGGGGTGATTGCGATAAAATATTGCATTGCATCTACTGTAATTTTATTTTGGCTCATTAGAATTATCTACAGTTACTGAAAATGTGTGTGATGGTGTCATTAGGTGACAAAATGTTAAAGATTACTGTTACTATATTGGTAAAAAGAGGTGAAAATGGATTATAGCTATGCATAGAACTTTTCATATCAATTACCTTATGCCATGATAGATCTGGTGTAAGTAGAGTGTGAGGTGAAGGGGAATATGATTTTGCTTTCTGGCTTCAAAGGTGGAAGGAAGACTTTGATCAGGAGTTAATAATTTTACTTGCTTGCTTTCTTTATTTCTCCTTTTCTTTCCTTTTTCTTTTGAATTGGGAATGACACTTTGTATTTTGAGGTTTATCTTTGTAATATTAATGACTTGCATTTGTTTGCATGCAGCTAACCGGTCTTGTGAATGCTCGGAAAATAAGTATGAAGTATGGAAAAAAAGCTCTTGAAGAACTACTTAACAACATCAGTTTGTTTCCTGACAGTCAATGCTTTTGGGTACATTGGCTCCTACTGTGTTGTCAGGTGAGCATGCCAGGTGTGGCCTTTCCCATGCACATGTTGGGGCAGTTTGGAAGTAGTAAGTGTAATATACATGCTATTATACTGAGTGTGTCATGCTTGCTTTTACTCTGGGAAATTTATATGAAACCATGGAGTTGCATAACATAGTAATCTTTTTCTGTTTATCTACTTATTTGTTTATTTATTTTTTATGTTTTTGTGCATGGATAGTCAATTAATTAAGATATAGTATAGTTTATGTGAATGAATACACATTTAAGTAGTCAGTGGTCATAGTGTGTTGTGATCAGCTCCCACAATTCTTGTTACTACACAAACCAAGTATAGTGCATGAGTTCTTGTTGATTAGTTTGGAGAGAGGAGGTGACCATAGGATATTGATGAAGGACAGCCATTGAAGCACTTCATCATTAGCATATAAAATGACAAAAAAATTAGTATTTTCCAGTTGGAACAAGATAAAATACTGTAAAATAGAAAATACTGTATTTGACAGTTTATAAGACATATGGGGTTATAAGATGCATCTCAGTTTGGGCAGGCATTGAAAAAAAAAAAAAAGATAAATAAATGGGTTTAAGCTCTGTATATGAAGTGAAGGATTTAACCTGACATTTGATGCCCTCTCATATGTATTCAGATCCTTATTAGATTCCAATATTTTTCCTTGGGAAATTTTATAATTTTGTAACTTATACGCCATTGTGTACACGTTGTTTCTGTGACCCCATTATGTTGGGGAAATGGA
The DNA here is from genome assembly GCF_035594125.1 of Scylla paramamosain. Lineage (NCBI taxonomy): Eukaryota > Metazoa > Arthropoda > Malacostraca > Decapoda > Portunidae > Scylla > Scylla paramamosain. The sequence goes on from NW_026973743.1 coordinate 73,318, forward strand.
ATCTGGAAATTTTAAACACTATTGCATAAACTGTATTGCATGATTATTGTGCAGACCATCACCATGAGTCACCCTACTTTGTGACTCTCTTTTCACTTATAAAATCTTTTGTTATGTTAGGTTTTCTGAAAAAAATATAGTTTCTCATTAGCTTCAAGTTTTGTTGAACACACATGCGAGATAAAAATGTTAAAAGATAGGCATAATTTCTGTTGTATGAAGGTGTATCTTACCTAAGGAACGCAGTGAACCTTGCATGTGTTGCCAGGTTTGATGTTTAACTAATGGTGAATTTGTTTTGGTACAAACAATGTAAGCATAGTCACTTAATTTCTTTCTGACTGGTGTTATTTTATGTGAATTACCATTAAGTATGATCTGTTATACATTGTTACCTTACAAAAAAAAGAGTTGTTTTTGAGATTTAGAAATGATCATCACTTTGTTTACATGTGTGAAGATGTTTGTGGTTTGATTTAAGGGCCACTGTTGCCATAGACTTACTACTAGCCACTGCCCCAGAGCTGAACCTTGGCCTTATAAGACGCTGGCTAATTTTCTGAGACTTTTTTAAGGTGTGTCTTATAAGCTATCAAATACGGTAGCTGAAATTGAGTCACCTCTATGAAATGTCAAATTGTTTAATTGTTAATGATATGTTTGTTGTTTACTCCCACAGACACATTCTGCAGCACTTCAACTTTTTCACAGTCTCCTTTGTGCCAGGGTTCATTGGCAGCCTCATGGCCATCCTAGTGGAACGGCCAGCACGACGAACACTCCTGGGCATCTATGTTACCAATGTGGTGAGTGCCAACGCTGCTTCTTCCCACCCTAATTTCTATTTGGGATTGCTCTTTACAAAAGTCTTCTTCAGATGTTTCTGCTTTGAGGCATTCTTTCATCTAATCCTTTGTCTCTTGTGTCTTCATTGACATGGTCCTTCCATCTGATCCTATGTAGGTCTTCCTCTTCTTCGTGCTCCTCTTTCCACAGCTCAAGGTTCACCCCGGGGAGGTCGCGACATGACACTCGGGGGTTCCTGGGGGTGAGGAAGGGATGAGGGGATAGCATTTTGTCTGTGTCTGTATGTGTGTGTGTGTGTGTGTGTGTGTGTGTGTGTGTGTGTGTGTGTGTGTGTGTGTGTGTGTGTGTGTGTGTGTGTGTGTGTGCAGGAGCAGTACTTACAGGAAGGGGTCTGGAAGGTCAAAGACAGACCGCTGTTCACTTTCCACATTGTCACAGTTGTCACACAGAAGCTTGGCCAGTGTCACCTGTAGAGAAGAGACACACTTGAGCTCATTTGTTTGCTGCTAAAACACTTAATTTGTTAAGTAAGATCAAGATAAGTTAGCTAATTTGATTAGTAAGGTTAGACATAACTAGATTTAGGACAGATTAGGTAATTAAGTTAAGTTTTGAGTAGATTTGGCAAGGTTACTTAGATTTTAAGTTGATTTGATAAGTAAGGTGATTTACTTTTACTAATGCTACTATTATTTCTACTACTATTATTCCTTTCTATCCTATGGCTGACTGGGATAAGAATGTGTGTGTGTGTGTGTGTGTGTGTGTGTGTGTGTGTGTGTGTGTGTGTGTGTGTGTGTGTGTGTGTGGCTTGTGTGGGATTGCCAGCCTGGTATATAAAGAGAAATGAACTATTACTATTACTACTACTGCTGCTCACCACCCACAGACAGAGATACTACTGCTACTATTATTACTATTACTACCACCACTACTTAACACCAACAGAGATACTATTACTACTACTGCTACCACCACCACCACTCATTACTCACAGATGGATAGACTACTGCTACTGTTACTACCACCACCACCACCAAGGAAGACCCACCTTTCTTATTTCAGTGAGCTGAGGGTCGGTGAAGCGCACAAGTGGGTCAGCATTCTCATACCAGAACCGGTCACAGCAGCGGAGGTTCCTGAACTGAATGCCGAGGATGCAGCTGAACGTGGGACCGACCAGTCCACCGTGCAGCGGCGTCTCAATCAATCCACCAGTGAACAGATCTATGTCATCCACGTGTGCGTACGTCCGTTTCATTCGCTCGATCACCGGCCTCGCTATCTCCCTGTGCAGGTCATCAAACGACCTCGCCCTGGTCAGGTTACAGAGGGCCCTGTACTCATTGTAAGGCTGCAGTCCATGGTCTCTGCCTCACTGGATGTTGAGGGCAGCCAGGTCCAGGCCAGAGAATGGCTGCCGCTTGTCTTCAAAGAGATGGTTGGTCACCTCATCTGTCAAGAACTGGTCCAGTGTCTCCATGGACACAGTAGTCAGGCCGCGGATGATCTCATCAAGCATCCCAGGCTGGTAGAGTAGGTCTGGGTTGAAGAAGTGTTCGCTCAGCTTGACAGGAGGGTTGCGCTTGGCAAATATTCCGTCCATGCGCTCCAGGGAAGGCTTGAGTAGAGAGTGGCCAAAGCGGAAGGCTATGCCAAATTCATTGAGCACTGTTGGGTTGCAGTATGCATCGTAATCTGAGAGAGAGAGAGAGAGAGAGAGAGAGAGAGAGAGAGATAGTCATTAGGAGTGCAGTGTGTTAGAGGGAAATGTTGCACACACACACACACACACACACACACACACACACACACACACACACACACACACACACACACACACACACACACACACACACACACACACCTAGAGTCAGCTGGCCTGGCATGGAGCGGGTCAGGGGGATGCAGAATGGCTGGCCAGATGATATATTGACAGGAGGGAAAAATGGATCGTTCTGAGGAATGGCTATGGGGAAACACTCAGGGTGGACTGTCTGGGGAGAGTCACATCTGCGGCAATCCAGAATCGAGTCTTGGAAACCTGGAAGAGAGAGAAGTGAATGTGTTTAGTGGGTGAGGTGAAGAGATGCTGGGCCAGGAGTCAGTGTATTTACAGACATGAAGTAAAGAGAGAATAAGTACTTTTTTTTTTATCAACACATACACAGTTAAGTTAATATTAGAAAACATATACCTGTTAACACTAGAATGAGAAAGAGAAACAGGAGATTTGATAACTAATGGAAAAAAACAGATAATGATAAACAACAAAGATAGATTAGGTTAGGAACAGACTAAGAAAATATATAGTTTTAGTGACAAGTATGCAGAAATTAAAGAAAACTAGACATATAAAGATCAGGAGACAACAAATCAATAGTTTATCAGACCTTGGAAGCTACAACTATGTAAACACACACACACACACACACACACACACACACACACACACACACACACACACACACACACACACACACACACACACACCTACCTTTGTTGATGGGGGTGAAAATAATATCATGGTCAATAAACTGGCCCCACTGCATGACCATTAGGGTATAGCGGACATGCGGTGCAGACACGTCGTTGTGCATGTTGGTGGAAATGAGCCGAGGGGAAGGGAGAGGCTTGCCGGTGACTGAAGTGACGCGAGGTTTAGACAGACCTGGGGATGACAAGAGAAGGTTTAGGGGTATTTGAGTGTATTGTAAAGAAATTCATTTGTTTATCTATCTGTCAGGCTGGCAGTCCCACAGAAGGCAAGGTTTGGGGGTACTTGATTGTACTGTAAGGAAATTGGTTTGTTAATCTATCTATCTGTCAGGTTAGCAGTCCTATAGAAGATAAAGTATGGGGGTACTTCAGTGAGAATTAAGTTTATATATCTATCTGTGACACTGGCAGTCCTATACAAAGCACAGACAAGGCACCACACACTCACACACACAATAATAACAGTAATATATCTATCTGTCTGTCTGTCTATCTACATACAAGGCTAGCAATCCCACAGAAGCCAGCCCAGACAAGGCACCACACACTCACACACACAATAATAATAGTAATATATCTATCTGTCTGTCTCTCTGTCTACAATACAAGGCTAGCATTCCCACACAGGCCAGCACAGACAAGGCACCACAGACTCATTTACAAACATATTTATTTATACTCTTTCCTAACTTTATCAAGCTTCAGTTCTTTATTTCTTGTCCTGTCCTGATTACTGACCCTGAGAATTTTGCTTATGTCATCCTTGTCATGCTCTCTATATCACTTTGGGACCTCTAGCTGACTGAAATGACTTCTCTCTGATTCTTAACTTTATAAAGCCTGAACACATTATTTATGTTCTATCCCTAACACTAATACAGACACATAGACATCTATCTGATCTACTCTTGACTTTATCCCTTATTTCATCAAACTTAAACACTTAATTTCTTGACCTATCCCAAATACCAACACACACACATGCACACACACATATATATACACACATACACAGACATACAGACAGACAGACACTCACCGTCCTCATAAGAAGGACGTAGGAGTCGACTTTTTGCCCTGAACGACTTGCCGAAGGACGGGAAGTTAAGATTATTGCACCACCCTGTAGCTGTGCGGAAACGCAAAGTGTGGTCGCAGGGCAGTGTCTGGTCGTCACGCTCAAACACGCTAGGAATTTCCGTGATATCGCTGACGTCAGTGTTAGGCAGAACCTCCATCAAATCCAGTACGTTGTTTGGGGAACCTGACTCGATGTCTTTGAGCTGGCCGTCTGCTGCCCGAGTCTTGCGTGACCTGGCTCTGGTGGTGGAGAGACTGTCAGTGGTGAGGCGTGGTAGACAAAACTGTGGTGTTTTTATCATTTTCTCTGTTGTTTTATTGTTTGCTTGGCTTTCTGTTGTTAATTATTGGGAAATTTCTGCTGTTTTTGTGTCATGTTCACCTCAAAATACATCAGTCTAAGGCTCTGAATAACCCTTTCACTAACTAATGCACTCATCTATCACACAAACACATACTTGAATCTTCCTGAGGTCTTGCAGTCAATCTGGTTGGTGTCGGCCATGAGGATCTGGGTGTTTGCCGGGCCGCGCTGCACCTTGAGGAGGCCGCCAGAGAAGGCACGCAGCTCGTCACTCTCCTCCTTGCTGGACCCGTAGATCACCGACCCATCAATGAAGGATGTCACTTGGTTGATCTGTTCTCTGGGGCCTGTGTGAAGTGTCACCATTAATAAGACTAGTGAAGCAACATTACATAAACTCAGTGATAGTATTTATGATAGCTCTCTGATAATTTACACCACCATCACCACCCATTACTTCACTTACCTGAAGGAATGGGGTCAATATCCACAGGTAAGGGAAATCCTGAGGTTCCTAAGGGGATTTGCTGAAGGGACCTCTCCTCTCTTCCTCCTCTTTCCCCATCCTCTCCTCCTCCCCAGACCTCCAATGCCTGCCACAGTCAGCCACAGACACCACCATGTCACCACACAGGCTGTCATACACACTCTGGAGAAGAAATGGAGCAAGATAATGCAATGACACAAAGGGAAACACAATTTTCAGGGTCAGTAATTATATTTAGGAAAATAAATAATTGGTTTAAACTTAATAAAAGGTAGAGGTTAAGAGGGGTCTGATGGTCTTGGAAAGTGGTATAGGGGACATAATAAGAGTGATATAAGCAAAATTCTCCAGGTAGGGCAATAAATAATTGGTTTGTGCTTAATAAAGGCAGAATTAGATTAAAAGGAGGTCTAATCCATTTCTTCAAGTGATATGAGATGCAACAAGGGTGATATAAGCAAAATTCTCTGAGGCAGTAAACAGGGAAGGACAAGAAGTAAAAATGGATTCAAGCTTGAGGATAGATTTAAGAAAGACAGGATAGAATGGAATAGACTCAGCAATCAGGTTGTTAGTACTGAGTCATTGGGGAGCTTTAGACAAATTTATGGATTGGGTGGAAATAAGGTAAGAGCAGAATAACACACACAGCAAAGGTTAAGGTAATATCATAAAGGATAACAATTTATTGGGGCTTCCACTCATTCACCCTGCTCTTATAGACAAAGAATAACACACACAGCAAAGGATAAGGTAATATCATAAAGGATAATAATTTATTGGGGCTTCCACTCATTCACCCCTGCTCTTATAGACGAAGAATAACACACACAGCAAAGGATAAGGTAATATCATAAAGGATAATAATTTATTGGGGCTTCCACTCATTCACCCTGCTCTTATAGACAAGGTGGCATCAAAAGCATTTCTCTCTCGTAGCATAAAAGTCATAATGTAGTGAAGACTGTCATTCATCGTGTCATATTTCACAAGAGTTACTGGGTATCTTATCTCTTTTTTGGATATCTGTTACCATCTAACGAAATACTAAAATAGTTTAAGAGTATTTTTACATGTCTGTCTAGGTAATAACCTAGACAATGAGACAATAGTGAAGATTGTAAACATGGTATGCTTTTCATACCATCTAAATTTTCGGGCAAAAACACTTATTTTGCTCCTTAATTGATAAAACTCAAGGTTAGTGAGACTTTTCCTCTTCTAGTATATTTCCACAAAATATGAATGCATAAAATCCCCTAAACATTAATTTGTTTTCATAAGTTAAGAAATTAAATCTGCATATTGAGATGGTCTTTTGGCGGCGCCAAAACAGTTTAAGCACGAATCTGTGACTGAGGTGAGTTCCAGCCGCTGTTGTGCTTATTTTACCTGTCCCACGAACACAACAGCTGCCTGGCCAACATTCAGCGACTCAGAGACACATTACCAAGTAAGCAAGTGGACATTGCCGCCCTGACAAGCTTTTTAAAGTGTAAAGACGTACTGGGTATGACAAGCCGCAGCTGAGTGTTTTGGCATAACAACACAGCGGCGTCCTGGTTCCCTGTAGCTCCCTGGCTCCCTCCCCGTGCACAGTTTTGCTCTCTCTCTCTCTCACCAAGAAAACAACAAAATTTGCTCTGCGGAGACGAGGTTAATGTGTGTTCAGGAACATCTGGTGCATTACGCTGTATAAAAGTGAGCGAGCTGGCTGTACCAAGGCGACTGTATTTTGCTTCTTAAAACCATGTTCAATGAACTAAGTAAACATCAACAGATAACATTAAATCAACACCATAATTACACTGGAAGGAATACAAGGACGACAAATCAACAGCGCATCATATACGTTGTGTTTGCAGATGACTGGCTGCGAGGGGAGGCTTGGCCTAGCTGACTAACTGAAATAAGCCTCAAGATCAATGCAAACCGCAAGACCTTACACCATATATAATACAATGAAGGATATTATTGTTACTACTGTTCATCCAAGCCAGCATCACCACCACCACCACCACCACCACCCCAACTTCAAGCTTCGTTAAAGGTAAAACATTCTAATTATTATTATTTGTTGTTATTTTTATTGCTATTGTTATTATTATTATTATTATTATTATTATTATTATTATTATTTATTATTATTATTTTATTATTATTACCATTGTTTAAAAAAAATGCCATGTATCATCTGGTTAAGAGATTTAAAGAGCCAGAGAGAGAGAGAGAGAGAGAGAGAGAGAGAGAGAGAGAGAGAGAGATTTAGTTACATCAGAGACAGACAGACAGACAGACAGACAGATAAATAGATAGCTAGGTGAGTCACACTAACTGAAAGAGAGAGAGAGAGAGAGAGAGAGAGAGAGGCCTTGAGGTGAGTAAGAAATAGAGATAATGTTTGTGGCTGGAGGGAAAATTTTAGTGCAACTTTGAAGGGAATAACAGTTTGCTGGAGGAAAGACTGGTCCCCCCCCCCTCTCTCTCTCTCTCTCTCTCTCTCTCTCTCTCTCTCTCTCTCTCTCTCTCTCTCTCTCTCTCTCTCTCTCTCGTCTGTCTGTCTGTCTAGCTCTTTCAAATTTTTACTTTTCTTTGTTCTTTTATTTTATTTCTCTCTCTCTCTCTCTCTCTCTCTCTCTCTCTCTCTCTCTCTCTCTCTCTCTCTCTCTCTCTCTCTCTCTCTCTCTCTCGTCTGTCTGTCTGTCTAGCTCTTTCAAATTTTTACTTTTCTTTGTTCTTTTATTTTATTTCTCTCTCTCTCTCTCTCTCTCTCTCTCTCTCTCTCTCTCTCTCTCTCTCTCTCTCTCTCTCTCTCTCTCTCTCTCTCTCTCTCTCTCTCTCTCTCTCTCTCTCTCTCTCTCTCTCTCTCTCTCTCTCTCTCTCTCTCTCTCTCTCTTTCCATCTTTCACTTAATTAAAATTCTTTCTGGTTAACCTTTCCTCTCTCTCTCTCTCTCTCTCTCTCTCTCTCTCTCTCTCTCTCTCTCTCTCTCTCTCTCTCTCTCTCTCTCTCTCTCTCTCTCTCTCTCTCTCTCTCTCTCTCATTTCCATCTTTCACTTAACTAAAATTCTTTCTGGTTAACCTTTCTCTCTCTCTCTCTCTCTCTCTCTCTCTCTCTCTCTCTCTCTCTCTCTCTCTCTCTCTCTCTCTCTCTCTCTCTCTCTCTCTCTCTCTCTCCATCTTTCACTTAAAATTCTTTCTGGTTAACCTTTCCTCTCTCTCTCTCTCTCTCTCTCTCTCTCTCTCTCTCTCTCTCTCTCTCTCTCTCTCTCTCTCTCTCTCTCTCTCTCTCTCTCTCTCTCTCTCTCTCTCTCTCTCTCTCTCTCTCTCTCTCTCTCTCTCTCTCTCTCTCTCTCTCTCTCTCTCTCTCTCTCTCTCTCTCTCTCTCTCTCTTTCTCTCCTGGAGCTTAACAATATACGTAATACACAACATATTTTATAATCACAGCGGAGGAGGAGGGGAAGGAGGAGGAGGAGGAGGAGGAGGAGGAGGAGGAGGTAGGGAAGAGTAGGGAAGGAATGTTAGAGTAAAAGTGAATAAAATCCCCGTTAGTTCTCAGAGGAGGAGGAGGAGGAGGAGGAGGAGGAGGAGGAGGAGGTAGGGAAGAGTAGGGAAGGAATGTGAGAGTAAAAATGAATAAAATCCCCGTTAGTTCTCAGAGGAGGAGGAGGAGGAGGAGGAGGAGGAAAACAATACGAAGACACATTAACTTGATATCTCTGGTTGGCATGAAATTACTGAAGATGAGGAGGAGGAGGAGGAGGAGGAGGAGGAGGAGGAGGAGGAGGAGGAGGATTTGATGTTGAAAGTGAATGTGAGGTATGAGAAGAGGAGGAGGAGAAGAAGAAGAAGAAGAAGAAGAAGAAGAAGAAGAAGAGGAAGGAGAAGAAAAGATGATGATTATGAAGAGGAGGAGGAGGAGGAGAATATGGACTACACAAAGGAAGAAGACAAGGAAGAGGAGGAGGAGGAGGAGGAGGAGGAGGAATAACAATGAAGAAGAGGAATAGAGAAGGAGGAATAGAAGAGGAGGAGGAGGAGGAGAAAAAGGAGGAGAATATAGACTATGATACGAAAGAAGAAGAGGAGGAGGAAGAGGAGGAGGTGGTGGTGGTGGTAGTGGTGGTGAAAGGGTTTGTCTTCAAGGCCGTGTGTCGACATGGCTAGGTAGAGAGAGAGAGAGAGAGAGAGAGAGACTTTCATTATTTCCCCTTCTTGTATTCAATTATATTCATCAATGTGTGAGAAAGGGGGTCCAGGGGGGCTGTGCCTCCCCTGGACCCCCTAAGGTTACTAACCTAACCTAACTTATATCCTTGGGATGATTGTGGACTTAGTTTCTGGAGGCAGCGCGCTATTAATTTAATTACTATGGCCTTACAAAAGCCTTCCCCACATTGAAAACATCACAGACATGTTCTATAGTAAGTACTCTATCACGTTGCAATGTGTTTTTAATGAATAGAGAGGAGGTCCAACCCTGCAGTTTTACCGAACAGATTAAGGGGGCGACAGGGGTGGTACCTCCTGGGCACATAGTACATTCTGTGGCTTTGAAATCATAGTAAGTGTTTGTTGGGGGAATATGGACCTAAACCTCTTCTGAAGTAACCTTAGCCTTTTCTGAAGTTAATACTTACATGTCAGGTAGAATTAAGGTTGTAGCATATCTTGCAATATATATCAACTTACAGAAACTTGTTTAAGCAAAAAAAAGGTAAAAGGTTAATGAACTGATGCATCCCCATGCTACACACTCCTCGTCTGAGTTTGTCGAGAGTCATTGCTGGCTGGCTGCTTGAGGTGTGTGGGGCAGGGCAGGGTTAGCCATTACAGGAATCACAATACTTAGTTATTTGAAGGTCTTGCTAACCTAGCCTAACCCTGACGTAACCTAAACTAACCTAACCCTAACCCTAATCCTTGCCTTTTTTTTTTTTTTTTTTGTTTTTTTTCATACATTAAGTAATAACTTCAAATAACTATAAGTATTCTGATTCCCTTAATGGCTAACCTCACCCTGCCCTGCACAGCTCCAGCAGCCAGCCAACAGTGACCCTCAAGCACTTGGAAGGGGAGGGTGTAGCATGGGAATGCATCAGTTCATTAAAACTTGTTTTTTTTTTTTTTTTTTTTTTTTTTTTTTTTTTTACAAGTTTCCAGAAGTTGATATATATTGCATGATATTCTACAACCTTAATTCTATCTGACATGTACGTATTAACCCTAGAAGAGGCTGAGGTTATCTCCATATTATCCTTTTCTTTCCCTCAGGCTTTATTTTTAGTTAATTGCTTTGAAAGAGATATCATAGAAACTTTGTTAATATATCTACATTTTATATCTATAGAATTTTAAGTTTTTCATTTTGTCCGAAAATACAATTTTTTTTCACCGTTAATTTTCTCCACTCCTTTTCCTGTTTTCTTTTTACATTTTTAAGGTAGGGGAGTGCAGGCCAAAATAAACCAAAGTTGGGAAGCCTGAAAAGTTTAAGGAGTTAAAAACACTGTTTTGCGCAGAAATCCTTAAAAATAGTCAACAAACAGAGAATATCCCATCCCCCCATATTCCCCACTACACTATTCTAACTGTGAGATTACTAACCTTGCTAATTGGGGAGGCTCCATCACCCAGATCTCCCATTATGCTATTCTTACCAGTAAATTGCAGTTTAACACCACAAATCCTATCTTTTTTCTGTCCCTAACAAGCTTGGAGACATGGTGGGAAAATGGAGTTTTAGGGTGGAAGAAGCTAAATTATGCCAAATTTTGACATTCGTTGGAAAGTCTAAGGATGAGGTGCCATATATTGAAAACTGGGAACTTTCTAGCTTAACCTAACTTTACCCAACCTAACTGAAAGGCGAGTCCTGTCCCCCCTTTTAAGACACTAATCCAGCTTAACCAGTGCATCTTTCTCCAGTGGATGTCCCCATTAAGACTACTAACTTAACTTAACCAGGGGGCTTTTGTATGTAGAATGAGAATTTCTCAGATGATGTTTTGGTGTATAGTCTCTGCAACAACATCTCTTTATCTTTCATGGTCTGTCTCTTTGTGTGTGTGTGTGTGTGTGTGTGTGTGTGTGTGGTGTGGTGTGTGTGTGTGTGTGTGTGTGTGTGTGTGTGTGTGTGTACTTTTTAGAGATGACCTTCTAGTTGTTCTTCTCTTATGGTATTTTTCTTTTTCTGTCTCTTTCTGTACAATATGTCCTTTATTTCCTCAGCATCCTGAATGGTATTCTTGGTAATATCTGTTTTATTTTCTCTCTACCTCTCCCTTCCACAGCACTCATCCAGGTGGAGGTAGAACCAGTGGGACGATGGTTCCACATATATGAGGCACGGCGTCTGCGGGGCCACCTCACCTCCTCAGTTGGGGAAAGTGAAGAGGAGAGTGAGGAGGAGGAGGCTCAGGAGGTGGAGGTGGAGGATGACATACACTATCTTCGCTCTCTCAACCCAGCAGACTGGAAGGTGAGAAACTCAGCCAGCATGGTCCAGTCATAGCAACATAAGAATGGAGAAGACTGCAAAAGATTGGCTGGCCTACACTGGATAACTCCTGTACTAACCATGAAAATCTGTTATCCTCCTCTTCCCCATGCAGTCAGCCTTCCTATTGCCATCTGGCCTCTATATGCATATGCCTAGTCATCTAACCTCATGATATCACTTATGGTGTAGGTGCTGACCACATGAATGCTAAGCCTGTTCTATTTGTCCCACTACTCTGTGAACCAGTTCTTACTAAGCTCTTTTCAAAACCTAAACTTATCTAGCATATATAGTTCTGTCTTGATTGTTCACTATGAGAGCATCACTTACCTCTGTCATTTATTTGATTAGTATCTTTCTTTTATATATTGATACATTTCTACAACATTGCCTTTCAGGACCAGGATCATTATGCAGTACTGGGACTCCGAAAGCACAGGTACAAGGCCTCTGATGATGACATCAAAAGAGCGTGTAAGTCCTGGTGGCATCTGGAGCTAGAGTGTATAGTGTACTGAGTACCAAGTTTTAGTGCACCTGCTGTTTGAAGGTATTTTTATAGTGCCAGTTTTCAGTTGCAGTGTCAGCCCTTTTAGTCTTGGTATTTTTATTTTATTTGTATATTTTCAATAACTACATTTTATTTGTGCCTTGCTATGGATGTATGTGGTTGGCTTTGCTATACCAAAGCTCCTGGGGTGTAGTATGGGTGGTTTGAGACTATGACTATGGCCACACTGGCAAATGGTTGTGAGCAAGCAGGTGAGTGTGATAAATGGTGAGAAAAGTGGGAGCATTGTACCAAATAAGTGTGGCCACACTGACAGTGAGTGGGCGTGGGCGAGCTGTGTCCTTCCTGTGGCCCACAGCGAGGAGCATTGTCAGTTGACTTTTGTCAATCATCTGGCACAGGCAGTTTGTTGCCTGCTATTGACATTGCATGGCTAATTATTGAAGTTTTGCTCACACCAGTCATTTGGGGATACATTTGCTAAAGTAGAACCCAAAGGGAATGCCATCATGTTGTTTGTAGTAATTACTATTAATTATGAAACCATGTCCATAACTGTTAGCTTTAACAAGCTCTTGAATTGTATGCTAGGTGGTGCATACAGAAGAGCAGAGAGAATGTGTCTGAAGAATAGTTGGCGCCCCTATGGCTATGAGTGTGAATGATATTTGTAAGAGTGTGTGGTGGTTTGTCTGGGCCACCCCATGTGGGATTGGCAACCTGATATATAGATAGATAGATAGACATTATATTTTCTGATCATTGGTTTTATGCTAAGATATCTGTAAGTCTAATATAATAATTAGCATTCCCTTTGGTACGTGCTTAAAACAGGATGACCCAACACTTGGGTAAAGGAAAGAGAGTGCAGCATTAGTGTGCACTTCCGTCCATTGTGTTACTCCTCACAGGACCGCACGATGGTTCTGTGGCACCACCCAGACAAGCGGCGAGCAGCTGGGGAGGAGGTGAGGGATGACGATGACTACTTCACCTGCATCACCAAAGCCTATGAGATTCTCGGGGACCCCATCAAGCGACGCTCCTGGGACTCTCGGTGGACCCAGAGTTTGATGACGAGGTGCCGGCTGTCAGTGCACACAATAAGGCAAACTTCTTCCAGGTAAGCGCTGATCCCCACTAAGAAGAAAATTTATTCCACAAAGAATTCAAAGGTCTTTTAACTCCATGTCATACTGTAATGTCAAAATTATTGTGCACACAAGGCAAGCGCTAACTCCTATTAGGAAGAAAAATGACTCAACAAAGAATTGAAAGTTCAGTATTCATTGCTATTTGGTACATCTTTTCTTTACCACTAACCACTCTGGGACAATTCTTCACATTCTACAGCCATCTCCAAACATTATACTGGCTAGAAATTGCAAAAAATCTATTCCTTTTCACCGCTTTTTTCTTGCAGGTGGTTATAAAGATTGTATACATTACTTGTAGTGGTGTGGATGATTACATATCACTGAAGGGATTAACTCCATCTCATATTGTAATGTCAGGTCTATATATTAGATTATATAACTCTCTCTCTCTCTCTCTCTCTCTCTCTCTCTCTTCTCTCTCTCTCTCCTCTCTCTCTCTCTCTCTCTCTCTCTCTCTCACTCTCTCTCTCTCTCTCTCTCTCTCTCTCTCTCTCTCTCTCTCTCTACTCTCTCTCTCTCTCTCTCTCTCTCTCTTCTTCAGTCTCCACCACATCTTTGTAAGGCACAGTGTTGCATTGCAGATTTTCACGGGTGTTTGAGTGCAATGCTCGTTGGTCCACCCACAAGCACGTTCCTGGCTTGGGCAAACCTGATGACACCAAACAAAAGGTCAGTCCAGATTAGCAGATTAAGTAACTGGAGAGAGTGATTGGCCTGTACAGTCACATCAATCTCCCTTGTACTGTTTTAGAAGTGAGATTACTAGTAGCAGAAATGCAAGTAGATATTTGGTGACAGTTTACTTTTTATAGTTACCATCATCATATGCTATGTTGATGGAAAGATAGACCAGTAATTTTGAAAGTTTGTTTAAAATATCATACACTATAATTTTCCTCAGCATAGAGGGTCCAGTAACTTACACATAAAACATCATTTCAAGATTTCTTTATGAATAGTGTTTATTTTGTATTGTTAACCGACTTAATTTTCATCACTGTGCAGGTTGATCGCTTCTATGGATTCTGGTACGACTTTGATTCCTGGCGAGAGTTTTCATATCTGGATGAGGAGGAAAAGGAGAAGGGACAGGAGTGAGTCTTCACTATTTGTATGTCTGGTCTTTTTAGAGTTATGTGTATTCCACTCCAGCCTTGCTTTATCTTCCCAAAGGCAGCAAAAATGGTGAAATTTGTATCTTGAAACATTAACATTGAATAAAATTTTAATTGAATAAGGAAATAATGCCCAAACTTAAGCCTAGACTTGACATTGGAAAAAATAACAAGAAAATTTAATATGGCTAGACAGAATACCCAGACTTATGGCAAGGAAAACTGGCACCGACATTGTTCTGATTGCTTTAACTGGTCATTTTAGTTTCTTTGAATATTTTGTAACAGTGCAATGTGACTGCAATGTTGTGGTCGCCTTCCCTTCTTTAAATCAGTCAATCTTGCCAGCCGGGAGGAGCGTCGATGGATAGAGAAGCAGAACAAGGTAGAGCGAGCGAGGCGTCGGAAGGAGGAGATGGGTCGATTGCGCAGGCTAGTTGACAATGCATATGCCTGTGACCCAAGGATAGCCAAGTATGTTTCGTTACTTATTACTGATTTCGTGTATTTTCGTTGTATCCCAATAAAAGTTGAAATTTTGTGCATTATCCCAAGAGATATTTATCACAAGGAGTACTTTTTTCTGTTGTTACATAATACTTCAAATTTCATTTTGATGGAAGGGTTTATGATGATTTAGATTGCAAAGAAGCTGTTCTTGTTTTACTTCTGACTCCTTATGAGGGAAAAATTAATTCCTGCTTTTGCTGTCTACTTCTGTAGCTAAAGAATGGGTAAGTTTATAGAAAAAGAGGGAAAGAGATGAAGAATTATATATATATATATATATATATATATATATATATATATATATATATATATATATATATATATATATATATATATATATATATATATATATATATATATATATATATATATATATATATATATATATATATATATAATTTTTTTAAGATTTAAAGAAGAAGACAAGGAAAGAAGACTGGCTCAGAAAAAGGCTAAAGCAGAGGCAATCAGGCAAAAACAAGAAGAGGAGGAGAGGGTGAGTGCACATTGTGGTCTCCAGTATTAGCACCAGGCCAATCTCTAACTACTCTCGGACACATATATGCATTGATTTCTACAACAGACCAAGGCTTCACATTTTTCTCATTGATTTGTATTTTTCATGTCTTATGCTCGGAAATGCCATATATTTTGAAATACCATGCTATGTTGTCTTTTTTTTGAATGATATGTCTTGCTAATGTGTAAATTTGGTGTTTTCAGGTAAGGCAGGAAGCTGAGGAAGCAGAGAGAAAGAAAAGAGAAGCAGAGGAGGCAGAGCAAAGAGCAAAACAGGAGGTAGAAAAGAAGGAAAGAGAGGTGCTGAAGAAAGCATTCAAAAAAGAGAGGAAGGTGAGGAGGAGGGTAGAATCTGCTTGACATGTAAGAACTTACCACACACTTGTCTTTGACGCTTAAACTGCTGTGATCGCTAACATAATCAAAAATTCTCTTGACAAATATATTGAATTTTCGTGGTGCACTTTCTTTCTAGTGTGTTCTAACTGACTGTCTTCAGCCTCTTTTTCATCACTGCAGTGTTGAATCTCTTGCTACCTCCTACTGCTATTTTCATGCCAACTGCTCTTCTGATCTTGCTAACTGCATGCCTCACTGCACAAGTCTTTCTTCTTTCTTTCATCTCTATTCTGTCTACCTCTTTAATGCAAGAATTAACCATTATTCTCAATCATTCATCCCTATCTCTGGTAAACTCTGGAACTCCCTGTCTGCTTCTGTATTTCCACCTTCCTATGACTTGAACTCTTTCAAGAGCGAGGTTTCAAGGCACTTACCCTGTTTGTTTGACTAACACTTGACTGTTCAGGAGCCAGCACCTCAGTGGGCCTCTTTCTTCTTTTTTTTTTTTCAGTCTTTGTTGTCCTTGGCCAGTGATCCTCCAATATATATATAAAAAAAATAATAATAATAATAATGATGATGATAATAATAATAATAATAATAATAATAATAATAATAATAATAATAATAATGATCCCTGGCTATGGCAAGCAAGCCCACTACATTATATCCTTTCCTCCTCCTGTTCCTTTCCTCTCCCCTTTCACTTTCATCTCGTCGCAGTCCTCCCTTCCTGTCACCTGCCCCTATAGTTCTCATGACTCATGCCTGGAGCCATCATTCTACCTGGCAAGTCTTTTTTTTTTTTTTTATTTTTTTTTTTTTATCATTCATTTTAAGGCTACAAAATTTGCTAAAAAAAAAGAAAAACTAAAAAATGAAACTCTACCCACTTTCATCTTCTGTAACATTTCACATTAAAATATTCTCATTCATTATATACTTTCAGATTTATATTTTTTTCCTTTTTCTTTGATGTCATTTTTTAAATGATTTTGATACAGTTCCTGTTCATAAGGGGCTGAGAGGACTGCATTTGTATTAGAAAGATGGAAAGAGCATTAAATTTAGTGTTCAAATGTGTAAATTAATTTGGAAACTAAAAAAATATATATACAAATTATGATTGCCTGTATTTTGTTCACGTAAATAATTTTAAAAAGCAACGTGAAATAGAATAAAGCACACATTCTTTGTCATTGCATAGATGTGATGGTGACAGTGATAAAGAACATCTCTGTATCTGTCTATCTTTATTTGACACCTCTTGATAAATACTCCATGAGGACATAACTGCAACAGATTTCTCTATTTAGTCCTGCCCTTGTATTCCCTTCCTCTTTGCTCTGAACTTCACATACTCTCTCTTCACCCTTTCCTCACATATTTCAGTAACATTTTTTATGCAAGATCTTTGGTCAAGGGCAATAAAAAGAGGGGAAAGAAAGTCCACTGAGATGCTAGTCCCAAAAGAAAGATCATAAGGATTATCCAGAATTGTTGGATAAGTGTTTTGAAAAGTTGGAACCAGCCATTTTAAAGAGTTCAAGTTATAGGAAGGAGGATCTTCTGGAGCAGGCAGGGAGTTCCAGAGTTTACTAGAAAAAAAATAGCAGTAAAAAGATAGCAAGATATGCAACATTGCAGCAATAACAGAGAGGCTGAAAATCATTAGTATAGTATCCTCTATTCCCAGATGCTGCGGACTCTCTGTAAGGACAACAGTTACTTTGCATCAGAGGAGGGGGAGCGAGTGCAGACCATGACAGATGTGGAGCTGCTGTGTGAGGCACTGGAGCTGACCCGCCTGGAGGAACTCAACAAGGAACTAGCACAAGTGGCCCAGGACAAGATGCAAGGGTGGGAGGTACTCATGAAGGAGGTGAGGGAGGATCAACAGTAGTAGTAGTAGTAGTTAATTGACAAAGGTGAGTGAGAGAGATCAACAGTAGTAGTAATAGCAGTAGTAATTTTTTGACACAGGAGGTGAGTGTGGAGGGCCAACAGTAGTAGTAGTAGTAGTAGTAGTAGCAGTAATTGTTGCTTATATAAAAAAAAAAAAAACATAATTTTTGTCATTCTTAAATCAAAAAATTTCCTAAGCCTTGAACCCAAAAGCTGCTCCAACAGACATATGGGTATCTGCATCACTTTTGAAATGAACTATGTTAGGTCTATTTAAGTCATGTTACATTACCTTATCTGATTAGCTAAATCTAAAGTAGCATAAAGCAAGCTAATCTAAATTAGAACAATCCACCCCAAATGATCTGGATATTCTGTATGACCTGTTTTCCCTAGGATAGTCAAACCTTTCAGACTATTTCTCCACTGATAGTTATGATTAGTACAAGGAGTCCTTGGTGTATGACAGTCTTGACTTTTGTCCTTCATATGTTTCTTTTACAGGCACAATAGTTATGTGTTTATGTCCTAGACTATGACTTTACAGTACAACAGTATTAGTATTAGTGATTGACATACTGCAGGTAGCTTACTTATGCTGGTTCTGACCTATGCAGAAAATCAGTTTATAACATGGCATAGGAACAGAACTCTGTCATAACTTGAGGACCCCCTGTAACACTTCTTTGCCTTCTCTCTCTGTTGTAGGTGAGTGAGGTGCGCAACAGGATCAAAAAGGAGAGGGAGGAGGTGGCAGCAGCGGCAGCAAGGGGAGGTGGTGGAGGAGGAGGGGAAGGTTCATCACTCAAAGTCTGGAATCAAGATGACCTCCAGCTGCTCATCAAAGCCGTCAACCTCTTCCCTGCCGGCACAACAAAGAGGTGAGCTGGTTCATGTGTGTGTGTGTGTGTGTGTGTGTGTAAATTGCTTCTTTTTATATATTTTTTGATATCTTATTATTATTGGTGGTCCACAAGGCTGTCCCTTTCCACTGGGGCTGACAGGGCTAAGAGTGTGAATGACGTGTCATTCACCTACATTCGTCTGCTGGTCACCAAACCAGCTGTTCCCCATATGGAAAGAGGTCAGAGCTTGTAGTGATTGATCTTTGGGTAGGACTGAGACCATTCACACACCGCACACTGGGACAGTGAGGCCATAACCCTTCAGGTTACATCCTGTACTTACTTGCTGCTAGGTGAACAGGGGCTACACATGAAGAGATTCTCCCAGGACTTGAACCCATGCCTTCTCGGTTGTGAGCCGAGCATGCTGACACTAAGTGGTGTGCATGTGTGTGTGTGTGTGTGTGTGTGTGTGTGTGTGTGTGTGTGTGTGTCTGTGTGTGTGTGTGTGTGTGGTGCCTTGTCTGGGCCAGCTGATGTGAGATTGCTGGCCTAGTATATAAATAGATGGGTTTTTTAAGCTTTAATATTTTATTTGATTGATATATTGCCTTATTCTTGTGTTTCCATGTGTGTTTTAAAATGACTAATATCAAGGTTGTTATCTGATCCCTACTACTGTTCTCTACATACACACCATTTAGGTCTTCACGTGGTATAGGGAATATAACAAAGGTGACATTTATAAAATTCTCAGGATCATAATTAGGATAGAACAAGACACAATGGGTTCAAGCTTGAAAATAGTTAGAGAGGAAGAAATTGGTCCTCAGATGGAGTAGTAGATGAATGGAATGGACTCAGTAATCAGGTTGTTAGTGCTGAGTCATTGGGGAGCATTAAAGGATTAGACAAATTTATGGATGGGAATGATAGGTGGATATAGGTAGATATGTTTCATACAAGGATGGCTTCTTGCAGCTCCCTTAATGTTAGGTTATGTTTTTAAGCATTGCTGTACTTAGAGGAACTCATTGAACCCTCCATGCTGCAGGTGGGAGGTTGTGGCAGAGTATATCAACCAACACACAGCCACCAGCATCACCAGGCTGGCCAAGGAGGTGCTCAATAAGGCCAAGGAGCTGCAACACTCAGACAAGCACATGAGGGAGGCAGCCAACAAGAATGCCTACCACAGCATGGAGAAGGCACAGGCTCGGCAGGTGATCAGCGACACCACAGCCTCCCAGAGATATGACAGTGAGTTCTTGCTGTTATGCTGACATTCAGATCATTCTTTTGCATCTTTGTGTAGTTTTATATCATGTTGATGCTTGGGTAATTTCTCATTTCTCTTTTTATACTAATTAATTATTACCATGAGTCTTCTCTGTATGAACTCAAGAGCTTTCTCCCTTCTCTGTGTAACTGCTGTGAATTGTCTTTTAGCTCTATACAATATCACCAGTTGAGCTGTGAATCAATTCCAAGATATTTTAAGAAAAAACATGTTTTTAGGCTGATGTTAGATCTTTCCTTTGTGCAGCACCACAGGAGATGCTGGGGATGAACACTGCTGCTTGGGGAGCTGAGGAACAGAGGTTGCTGGAGCAAGCCCTCAAGACCTATCCAGTCTCTACTCCTGACCGCTGGGACCGCATTGCCAAGTGTGTCCCCAACCGAACTAAGAAAGACTGCATGAGGCGCTATAAAGTCTGTATATGTGTGTGTGTGTGTGTGTTTGTGTGTCTGATGATGTGTTGCTTGCTATTCCCTGTACGAGTATGTGAGATTGTGGAGAAAACAAATCAGGTTTATCTTGTTTATGGAGTGACACACTCTTTTTCTCTCTCTCTCTCTCTCTCTCTCTCTCTCTCTCTCTCTCTCTCTCTCTCTCTCTCTCTCTCTCTCTCTCTCTCTCTCTCTCTCTCTCTCTCTCTCTCTCTCTCTCTCTCTCTCTCTCTCTCTCTCTCTCTCTCTCATGCATTTATCTTTTGATCTGCTTTTATCTTTGTGGTCCCTCCATAAATGCATGGAGATGTAAGTGCTATGTGTGTGTGTGTGTGTGTGTGTGTGTGTGTGTGTGTGTGTAGTGAAGGTTTTATATATGTGTGTGTGTGTGTATGTATGTAGTGAAGGTTTTATATAGTGCACAGTAGACACTGATGTTATTGTAACTTTTAAGTCTTATTCTCACATGATGGCATTTCAGGAGCTTGTTGAGATGGTGAAGGCAAAGAAGGCGGCTCAGGCTGCTGCAGTGGGAAAAAAGTGAGGAGCCAAACCCTGCTGTCTTCTTTCCTTTGTGAGTTCAGATGTAGCAAATTCTTGTAGCTGTTGTGTGAAGCAATATTGCTATCTGAAAATCTATCTCTTGTTCTATTTTTAAGCATTATGTCTCAGCAGTGCCACTTTTGGACTACCTGAATTGGAGGGACAGCTACATATATTGATGGGGACACAAAAGTGTAGCTAGGGATCTGTTTCTTTCCCCTCCACTTCTCCCTTTCTCTCCTTTATAACCTCATCCCCCAACTCTTCCATCTCTTCCATCACACTTCACTTCCACTGCTTCCAATAAGTTGTCATGCAAAAAGCAAAATTAACACTTGGAAAAGTATTTTTAAGTGCTATGGGAAAACTGCTAATATTGAAAATTAATGTTGATAAGTGCAGAATTCTATACATTGCAGAAAGCAGATGCAAAACAGCATGTGCTTTTCCTTATCATCATAGTGTAGCTCTGGAGGACAGAAGGGCAATCTCCATTAATATGGCAGTAGCCACAAGGAAGCCACTTCCTGAAGAATGAATGGATCTGTGGCAGTTGTATAAAAAATTACAAGACGTGTGAAAAAGTGTGCGGTGATTGTGACTATAATAAGAAGTAATATGCAATGATGACCATGTGATTGCATACAAATGTGTACCTTCTTAATTTTCTAAAGGAAAACTACAGTCTTAAGTTTGATTTTAAAGTAACACTAAATTTACAAGGTGGGTAAGAGTAAAGATGCCACATGAAGAGCTGCAGGTAAATGCTGTGATTAGTGTAGATCCTAATGAAGAGTTACCATAGAAAATACACAAACATCATTGAGACAATAGTTGTGACTTAACATGCTTATACACATTCACAGGTCCTTGATACACATGATTCAAGCCTGACACTTGAGGAATATTACTTTGTAAGTAATGGAGGTGCAGCTCAGAGGTGTTTCAGAATATAGCTCTCAGTGGCTGATGCATGGAATAAGTTCATGATGTGCGATTCAGTACCTCAAATAAGTGACTCAGTCTGTGATATAAGTAATAATGCAAGCTGTTGAATCATGGATGTGCGCCTCAGAATGTGTGACCTCGTAGCTTTGCCCGGACCAGCATAGTCAACCCTAACCTAGGCCAACACAGCCAGTAATAGCTTTGTGAAACACCAAAATATAGATAATCATTATTATCATCTGCAGCCACCATGCTCACCCACCACCTACACAAAATTTAATGTCTTCCACTGGTATATATATATATATATATATATATATATATATATATATATGGTCATGTGTGTGTGTGTGTGTGTGTGTGTGTGTGTGCTATAATTTTTGTTCATTGTTCGCATCTCGCTATGCACTCTACCTTCCATCATATCTTCAGTTTTAAGCCTTTCGTAACGACATCATAAATTTGTGGATTGACTTTTATTTATTTATTTATTTATTTATTTTGTAGATCAAACCTGCTGTTTGGGTGTTCCTTTTTCACGTGATCGCATATCAGGGTCTTCTTTGAAGTATAAAGCACCACGTTATCTGCGACCTTTGATTTGTGACAGATATCATATGGTCATTATTAATAAAAGGAAGCAGATGGTAATAGTGAACTGCATTACATAACCACGCATCTGTCGCTTTGATAAACCAAAATGCAGTATTTCTGCTACTACTACTACTACTACTACTACTACTTCTAGTAGTAATAGTAGTAGTAGTAGTGGTAATAGCTGTAGTAGTACAAATACTATTTCGTATGACACAGAGACATGAGAAATAATAATAATAATAATAATAATAATAATAATAATAATAATAATAACAGTAAAATTATACGAACTTAACACTGTTAGGCTCGTAGTGCGGAAGGTTGGCGGGCAGTAGCGGCCAATCAGACAGACGGACGTGTAGGGGAACTAAAACTACAGATAGCGACCTGATATCTACCCCGCCAGCCTTCATGATTGCGCTGAGGTACCCCGCCACCCAGATAAACCTCATTTGGCCCCAAGCCCACTGCACACACACGGTAATTCTTGTAGTGGTGTAATTGTAATGGGCGATTGTTGTTTATTTACTAAGTGGGTGGTAGTGTGTAGGATTGAGATCGTGGTGTGATGGTGGGTTATAGTGGGGGTGGTGTGGGGTATTGACACTATAACGCAACACTGCACACACAAACAGACGGTAAATTTTCTAGTGATGTAGTAGTAATGGACTGGTGTAGGTTATGCATATTGAGAAATGGGTGGTGGTTGGTAGGATTGAGGTCATTACTATCGGAATGGGGCTGGTGGTTGTGGAGAGTACTGTGGGATACGTACACTTTATATTAAGCAACACAACACACGTTACCTCATTTCCACACACAACTCGCCCCCGTGGACAGTTATGGTTTGTCATTTGCCAGTCATCCTCTATTTATACTTGTACACGTCAAGACGAGCCCTGCGGCAGACAAAACAGACTTAGTACTGAGTGATGACAAGCTCTCAGGTGCTGGTTTGTTTATCTCCCTCAGTGCGGTGATGTGACTGATTTTGTGGCGTCAGCTGATAGTCTGAGATGGCAAGGTGGCATCTGTCAACAGCAGTCGGGTGTCTCCTGCAACAGTGAAAGCATTTGTAAACAAAGTCAAGTGCCACGTGAGAGCCTTGACTTTCTTGTCTGTATAGCTGTGTAAATAGGGTGAAGCGGTTCTTGGCTTGTGTTGTCTTTAGTATAGAAATGCTTACTTAAACTTTTAGAGAGGATGGCTTGCTGCTGTTGACAGTTGCCACTTCACAGACTGAGAATGATGCCTTCATACTGTAAAAATCTTAAACATTGCAACAACACAATAGGTATAGAAATTAATTGCAGTACTGTATAGTAGGTTAAAAATTGCACATGTATGGGAATGAGCATGTGGCAATGGAAGTTGTGGCTGTCTTGAGCTGTTTTATCCAGTACACTCATCATAGGGCCTGGGTGAGCCACAGGTTGTGATGTATGGCAATACACTTCTCATCAGTGATCAAGCTTTTGGAATCACCTTATAGAAGTATTACAGCATCCTTCTCATTATTATGAGATTTTCATCTTTCTGCTTTGAAACCAGCTTGCAGTGACCTGACATTTCTGGTCAGTCAATCTTTGCTTTAGCAAGAGTGACTACAATGTTTCATTGAGTGAAGAGTCACGTACCGTGACCTTTGAGCTGCTGTAGGTTCAACTCGCTAGTATTGGTTAGAGGCAGTTATGATGTAGGGGCATAAATGTAATGCTTGTGCAGTGCCTCCTTTTGTAACGTGTCATGCCATTCTTGATGTGATCAGTGCAGGATGATAAGACCCGGGTCACATTGACTCCATGTATTAATTGAATCGATCAGATCCTGAGAACGTGAGAGAATGTGAACCAATTCTCATGAGGGTAGAAAGTAAACTGGTAATGTACAGCTCAGCCTTACAGAAACAACATTGCAGATTTATGTCAGTGCACAGATTTACTTATCCTTTAACTGACCATGCAGATGAATTTGTCTGCCCATGAAGCTTATTAAGTAGGAAAAATCTACAGTTTTTGCCATGTCTACTTGGATGAATTTGTTGCCTATCATTCTCTCTCTCTCTCTCTCTCTCTCTCTCTCTCTCTCTCTCTCTCTCTCTCTCTCTCTCTCTCTCTCTCTCTCTCTCTCTCTCTCTCTCTCTCTCTCTCTCTCTCTCTCTCTCTCTCTCTCTCTCTCTCTCTCTCTCGTTTTAGGTATTGGGACCATAGCGTCTGTCAGGAGCCAATATATTTTTTGGGATTCTTTTTAATAAGCATTCTTTTCCTCTTTAAAGAACATCTTACAGTTTCATTATCAGATTACTGAGTATAGTGTTTATCACTGAGCTCATGAAATATCTTATCAACTATTTTGCCTGTGATAAGGATTAAGATGATGTGACACTGTTCTACTTGAGATGATATCCTCTCTGTGATATCTATGATGACTCCAACATACATCTTTGATTTTTTTATATTTTTTATGTGATGAGACTGGTTTTGCTGCATCACCATTGATGCATCTGATAGTTTAAGTGTATCTGCAGATCTTGACAGTTGCTTTTGTGGGATTCTAAGAACTGACTTGCTTGAACAAAAAACTGCCTTGATGCTGGTGACTTATTTGATGATGTGTTGAGCTTTATTTATCACAAGGTACTTGAGGCATTCTCAGTCTGGATATCTGCAGTTTAACGTACATGAGAAATTTACAGCATACATACTTCATTGTTAACTGAATAGTATTGTCTTGTGATCTGGTGCCTGTGTATTTGTTTTTCATATGCTTCCTGTGGGAGTTGTTTCAACACCTCAATAGATTGCTTGCACAAGTTAGTACTTAGACAGGAGGATTGACAGCACACCCATGCTTATGTTCCCTTTTCATGTGTTGCCCTTTAGGTAGTGAGGAGAGACAGGTACCAGCAGGAGCAGTAGTGGTAACAACAGCAGGATGTGGAGCTTCAGCAAGATCCTGCCATACTCCTGCTATGAGCTCGGCCACTGCTGGAAACACTCGTGCTCCTCAGCCTCCTTTGAAATCTGTATCATTGGGTTCATTGAAAGCATCAAAATCTATGGTGTGGTGTACTTGGTATGTGACCTTTTTTTTTTTTTTTTTTTTTTTTTTTTATGTTAGAGGGATACTATCCTCATTGTGTCTAGTAAACTGTTCTGGCAACTGCACTGGCTTCCTAAGCTTGATGGAAGTTTAGAATATAATTTAAAAAGGTAACACTTGGCAGTAAAGGGGTGATTGCGATAAAATATTGCATTGCATCTACTGTAATTTTATTTTGGCTCATTAGAATTATCTACAGTTACTGAAAATGTGTGTGATGGTGTCATTAGGTGACAAAATGTTAAAGATTACTGTTACTATATTGGTAAAAAGAGGTGAAAATGGATTATAGCTATGCATAGAACTTTTCATATCAATTACCTTATGCCATGATAGATCTGGTGTAAGTAGAGTGTGAGGTGAAGGGGAATATGATTTTGCTTTCTGGCTTCAAAGGTGGAAGGAAGACTTTGATCAGGAGTTAATAATTTTACTTGCTTGCTTTCTTTATTTCTCCTTTTCTTTCCTTTTTCTTTTGAATTGGGAATGACACTTTGTATTTTGAGGTTTATCTTTGTAATATTAATGACTTGCATTTGTTTGCATGCAGCTAACCGGTCTTGTGAATGCTCGGAAAATAAGTATGAAGTATGGAAAAAAGCTCTTGAAGAACTACTTAACAACATCAGTTTGTTTCCTGACAGTCAATGCTTTTGGGTACATTGGCTCCTACTGTGTTGTCAGGTGAGCATGCCAGGTGTGGCCTTTCCCATGCACATGTTGGGGCAGTTTGGAAGTAGTAAGTGTAATATACATGCTATTATACTGAGTGTGTCATGCTTGCTTTTACTCTGGGAAATTTATATGAAACCATGGAGTTGCATAACATAGTAATCTTTTTCTGTTTATCTACTTATTTGTTTATTTATTTTTTATGTTTTTGTGCATGGATAGTCAATTAATTAAGATATAGTATAGTTTATGTGAATGAATACACATTTAAGTAGTCAGTGGTCATAGTGTGTTGTGATCAGCTCCCACAATTCTTGTTACTACACAAACCAAGTATAGTGCATGAGTTCTTGTTGATTAGTTTGGAGAGAGGAGGTGACCATAGGATATTGATGAAGGACAGCCATTGAAGCACTTCATCATTAGCATATAAAATGACAAAAAAATTAGTATTTTCCAGTTGGAACAAGATAAAATACTGTAAAATAGAAAATACTGTATTTGACAGTTTATAAGACATATGGGGTTATAAGATGCATCTCAGTTTGGGCAGGCATTGAAAAAAAAAAAAAAGATAAATAAATGGGTTTAAGCTCTGTATATGAAGTGAAGGATTTAACCTGACATTTGATGCCCTCTCATATGTATTCAGATCCTTATTAGATTCCAATATTTTTCCTTGGGAAATTTTATAATTTTGTAACTTATACGCCATTGTGTACACGTTGTTTCTGTGACCCCATTATGTTGGGGAAATGGAATCTGGAAATTTTAAACACTATTGCATAAACTGTATTGCATGATTATTGTGCAGACCATCACCATGAGTCACCCTACTTTGTGACTCTCTTTTCACTTATAAAATCTTTTGTTATGTTAGGTTTTCTGAAAAAAATATAGTTTCTCATTAGCTTCAAGTTTTGTTGAACACACATGCGAGATAAAAATGTTAAAAGATAGGCATAATTTCTGTTGTATGAAGGTGTATCTTACCTAAGGAACGCAGTGAACCTTGCATGTGTTGCCAGGTTTGATGTTTAACTAATGGTGAATTTGTTTTGGTACAAACAATGTAAGCATAGTCACTTAATTTCTTTCTGACTGGTGTTATTTTATGTGAATTACCATTAAGTATGATCTGTTATACATTGTTACCTTACAAAAAAAAGAGTTGTTTTTGAGATTTAGAAATGATCATCACTTTGTTTACATGTGTGAAGATGTTTGTGGTTTGATTTAAGGGCCACTGTTGCCATAGACTTACTACTAGCCACTGCCCCAGAGCTGAACCTTGGCCTTATAAGACGCTGGCTAATTTTCTGAGACTTTTTTAAGGTGTGTCTTATAAGCTATCAAATACGGTAGCTGAAATTGAGTCACCTCTATGAAATGTCAAATTGTTTAATTGTTAATGATATGTTTGTTGTTTACTCCCACAGACACATTCTGCAGCACTTCAACTTTTTCACAGTCTCCTTTGTGCCAGGGTTCATTGGCAGCCTCATGGCCATCCTAGTGGAACGGCCAGCACGACGAACACTCCTGGGCATCTATGTTACCAATGTGGTGAGTGCCAACGCTGCTTCTTCCCACCCTAATTTCTATTTGGGATTGCTCTTTACAAAAGTCTTCTTCAGATGTTTCTGCTTTGAGGCATTCTTTCATCTAATCCTTTGTCTCTTGTGTCTTCATTGACATGGTCCTTCCATCTGATCCTATGTAGGTCTTCCTCTTCTTCGTGCTCCTCTTTCCACAGCTCAAGGTTCACCCCGGGGAGGTCGCGACATGACACTCGGGGGTTCCTGGGGGTGAGGAAGGGATGAGGGGATAGCATTTTGTCTGTGTCTGTATGTGTGTGTGTGTGTGTGTGTGTGTGTGTGTGTGTGTGTGTGTGTGTGTGTGTGTGTGTGTGCAGGAGCAGTACTTACAGGAAGGGGTCTGGAAGGTCAAAGACAGACCGCTGTTCACTTTCCACATTGTCACAGTTGTCACACAGAAGCTTGGCCAGTGTCACCTGTAGAGAAGAGACACACTTGAGCTCATTTGTTTGCTGCTAAAACACTTAATTTGTTAAGTAAGATCAAGATAAGTTAGCTAATTTGATTAGTAAGGTTAGACATAACTAGATTTAGGACAGATTAGGTAATTAAGTTAAGTTTTGAGTAGATTTGGCAAGGTTACTTAGATTTTAAGTTGATTTGATAAGTAAGGTGATTTACTTTTACTAATGCTACTATTATTTCTACTACTATTATTCCTTTCTATCCTATGGCTGACTGGGATAAGAATGTGTGTGTGTGTGTGTGTGTGTGTGTGTGTGTGTGTGTGTGTGTGTGTGTGTGTGTGTGTGTGTGTGTGTGTGGCTTGTGTGGGATTGCCAGCCTGGTATATAAAGAGAAATGAACTATTACTATTACTACTACTGCTGCTCACCACCCACAGACAGAGATACTACTGCTACTATTATTACTATTACTACCACCACTACTTAACACCAACAGAGATACTATTACTACTACTGCTACCACCACCACCACTCATTACTCACAGATGGATAGACTACTGCTACTGTTACTACCACCACCACCACCAAGGAAGACCCACCTTTCTTATTTCAGTGAGCTGAGGGTCGGTGAAGCGCACAAGTGGGTCAGCATTCTCATACCAGAACCGGTCACAGCAGCGGAGGTTCCTGAACTGAATGCCGAGGATGCAGCTGAACGTGGGACCGACCAGTCCACCGTGCAGCGGCGTCTCAATCAATCCACCAGTGAACAGATCTATGTCATCCACGTGTGCGTACGTCCGTTTCATTCGCTCGATCACCGGCCTCGCTATCTCCCTGTGCAGGTCATCAAACGACCTCGCCCTGGTCAGGTTACAGAGGGCCCTGTACTCATTGTAAGGCTGCAGTCCATGGTCTCTGCCTCACTGGATGTTGAGGGCAGCCAGGTCCAGGCCAGAGAATGGCTGCCGCTTGTCTTCAAAGAGATGGTTGGTCACCTCATCTGTCAAGAACTGGTCCAGTGTCTCCATGGACACAGTAGTCAGGCCGCGGATGATCTCATCAAGCATCCCAGGCTGGTAGAGTAGGTCTGGGTTGAAGAAGTGTTCGCTCAGCTTGACAGGAGGGTTGCGCTTGGCAAATATTCCGTCCATGCGCTCCAGGGAAGGCTTGAGTAGAGAGTGGCCAAAGCGGAAGGCTATGCCAAATTCATTGAGCACTGTTGGGTTGCAGTATGCATCGTAATCTGAGAGAGAGAGAGAGAGAGAGAGAGAGAGAGAGAGAGATAGTCATTAGGAGTGCAGTGTGTTAGAGGGAAATGTTGCACACACACACACACACACACACACACACACACACACACACACACACACACACACACACACACACACACACACACACACACACACACACACCTAGAGTCAGCTGGCCTGGCATGGAGCGGGTCAGGGGGATGCAGAATGGCTGGCCAGATGATATATTGACAGGAGGGAAAAATGGATCGTTCTGAGGAATGGCTATGGGGAAACACTCAGGGTGGACTGTCTGGGGAGAGTCACATCTGCGGCAATCCAGAATCGAGTCTTGGAAACCTGGAAGAGAGAGAAGTGAATGTGTTTAGTGGGTGAGGTGAAGAGATGCTGGGCCAGGAGTCAGTGTATTTACAGACATGAAGTAAAGAGAGAATAAGTACTTTTTTTTTTTATCAACACATACACAGTTAAGTTAATATTAGAAAACATATACCTGTTAACACTAGAATGAGAAAGAGAAACAGGAGATTTGATAACTAATGGAAAAAAACAGATAATGATAAACAACAAAGATAGATTAGGTTAGGAACAGACTAAGAAAATATATAGTTTTAGTGACAAGTATGCAGAAATTAAAGAAAACTAGACATATAAAGATCAGGAGACAACAAATCAATAGTTTATCAGACCTTGGAAGCTACAACTATGTAAACACACACACACACACACACACACACACACACACACACACACACACACACACACACACACACACACACACACACACACCTACCTTTGTTGATGGGGGTGAAAATAATATCATGGTCAATAAACTGGCCCCACTGCATGACCATTAGGGTATAGCGGACATGCGGTGCAGACACTTCGTTGTGCATGTTGGTGGAAATGAGCCGAGGGGAAGGGAGAGGCTTGCCGGTGACTGAAGTGACGCGAGGTTTAGACAGACCTGGGGATGACAAGAGAAGGTTTAGGGGTATTTGAGTGTATTGTAAAGAAATTCATTTGTTTATCTATCTGTCAGGCTGGCAGTCCCACAGAAGGCAAGGTTTGGGGGTACTTGATTGTACTGTAAGGAAATTGGTTTGTTAATCTATCTATCTGTCAGGTTAGCAGTCCTATAGAAGATAAAGTATGGGGGTACTTCAGTGAGAATTAAGTTTATATATCTATCTGTGACACTGGCAGTCCTATACAAAGCACAGACAAGGCACCACACACTCACACACACAATAATAACAGTAATATATCTATCTGTCTGTCTGTCTATCTACATACAAGGCTAGCAATCCCACAGAAGCCAGCCCAGACAAGGCACCACACACTCACACACACAATAATAATAGTAATATATCTATCTGTCTGTCTCTCTGTCTACATACAAGGCTAGCATTCCCACACAGGCCAGCACAGACAAGGCACCACAGACTCATTTACAAACATATTTATTTATACTCTTTCCTAACTTTATCAAGCTTCAGTTCTTTATTTCTTGTCCTGTCCTGATTACTGACCCTGAGAATTTTGCTTATGTCATCCTTGTCATGCTCTCTATATCACTTTGGGACCTCTAGCTGACTGAAATGACTTCTCTCTGATTCTTAACTTTATAAAGCCTGAACACATTATTTATGTTCTATCCCTAACACTAATACAGACACATAGACATCTATCTGATCTACTCTTGACTTTATCCCTTATTTCATCAAACTTAAACACTTAATTTCTTGACCTATCCCAAATACCAACACACACACATGCACACACACATATATATACACACATACACAGACATACAGACAGACAGACACTCACCGTCCTCATAAGAAGGACGTAGGAGTCGACTTTTTGCCCTGAACGACTTGCCGAAGGACGGGAAGTTAAGATTATTGCACCACCCTGTAGCTGTGCGGAAACGCAAAGTGTGGTCGCAGGGCAGTGTCTGGTCGTCACGCTCAAACACGCTAGGAATTTCCGTGATATCGCTGACGTCAGTGTTAGGCAGAACCTCCATCAAATCCAGTACGTTGTTTGGGGAACCTGACTCGATGTCTTTGAGCTGGCCGTCTGCTGCCCGAGTCTTGCGTGACCTGGCTCTGGTGGTGGAGAGACTGTCAGTGGTGAGGCGTGGTAGACAAAACTGTGGTGTTTTTATCATTTTCTCTGTTGTTTTATTGTTTGCTTGGCTTTCTGTTGTTAATTATGGGAAATTTCTGCTGTTTTTGTGTCATGTTCACCTCAAAATACATCAGTCTAAGGCTCTGAATAACCCTTTCACTAACTAATGCACTCATCTATCACACAAACACATACTTGAATCTTCCTGAGGTCTTGCAGTCAATCTGGTTGGTGTCGGCCATGAGGATCTGGGTGTTTGCCGGGCCGCGCTGCACCTTGAGGAGGCCGCCAGAGAAGGCACGCAGCTCGTCACTCTCCTCCTTGCTGGACCCGTAGATCACCGACCCATCAATGAAGGATGTCACTTGGTTGATCTGTTCTCTGGGGCCTGTGTGAAGTGTCACCATTAATAAGACTAGTGAAGCAACATTACATAAACTCAGTGATAGTATTTATGATAGCTCTCTGATAATTTACACCACCATCACCACCCATTACTCACTTACCTGAAGGAATGGGGTCAATATCCACAGGTAAGGGAAATCCTGAGGTTCCTAAGGGGATTTGCTGAAGGGACCTCTCCTCTCTTCCTCCTCTTTCCCCATCCTCTCCTCCTCCCCAGACCTCCATGCCTGCCACAGTCAGCCACAGACACCACCATGTCACCACACAGGCTGTCATACACACTCTGGAGAAGAAATGGAGCAAGATAATGCAATGACACAAAGGGAAACACAATTTTCAGGGTCAGTAATTATATTTAGGAAAATAAATAATTGGTTTAAACTTAATAAAAGGTAGAGGTTAAGAGGGGTCTGATGGTCTTGGAAAGTGGTATAGGGGACATAATAAGAGTGATATAAGCAAAATTCTCCAGGTAGGGCAATAAATAATTGGTTTGTGCTTAATAAAGGCAGAATTAGATTAAAAGGAGGTCTAATCCATTTCTTCAAGTGATATGAGATGCAACAAGGGTGATATAAGCAAAATTCTCTGAGGCAGTAAACAGGGAAGGACAAGAAGTAAAAATGGATTCAAGCTTGAGGATAGATTTAAGAAAGACAGGATAGAATGGAATAGACTCAGCAATCAGGTTGTTAGTACTGAGTCATTGGGGAGCTTTAGACAAATTTATGGATTGGGTGGAAATAAGGTAAGAGCAGAATAACACACACAGCAAAGGTTAAGGTAATATCATAAAGGATAACAATTTATTGGGGCTTCCACTCATTCACCCTGCTCTTATAGACAAAGAATAACACACACAGCAAAGGATAAGGTAATATCATAAAGGATAATAATTTATTGGGGCTTCCACTCATTCACCCTGCTCTTATAGACGAAGAATAACACACACAGCAAAGGATAAGGTAATATCATAAAGGATAATAATTTATTGGGGCTTCCACTCATTCACCCTGCTCTTATAGACAAGGTGGCATCAAAAGCATTTCTCTCTCGTAGCATAAAAGTCATAATGTAGTGAAGACTGTCATTCATCGTGTCATATTTCACAAGAGTTACTGGGTATCTTATCTCTTTTTTGGATATCTGTTACCATCTAACGAAATACTAAAATAGTTAAGAGTATTTTTACATGTCTGTCTAGGTAATAACCTAGACAATGAGACAATAGTGAAGATTGTAAACATGGTATGCTTTTCATACCATCTAAATTTTCGGGCAAAAACACTTATTTTGCTCCTTAATTGATAAAACTCAAGGTTAGTGAGACTTTTCCTCTTCTAGTATATTTCCACAAAATATGAATGCATAAAATCCCCTAAACATTATTTGTTTTCATAAGTTAGAAATAAAATCTGCATATTGAGATGGTCTTTTGGCGGCGCCAAAACAGTTTAAGCACGAATCTGTGACTGAGGTGAGTTCCAGCCGCTGTTGTGCTTATTTTACCTGTCCCACGAACACAACAGCTGCCTGGCCAACATTCAGCGACTCAGAGACACATTACCAAGTAAGCAAGTGGACATTGCCGCCCTGACAAGCTTTTTAAAGTGTAAAGACGTACTGGGTATGACAAGCCGCAGCTGAGTGTTTTGGCATAACAACACAGCGGCGTCCTGGTTCCCTGTAGCTCCCTGGCTCCCTCCCCGTGCACAGTTTGCTCTCTCTCTCTCTCACCAAGAAAACAACAAAATTTGCTCTGCGGAGACGAGGTTAATGTGTGTTCAGGAACATCTGGTGCATTACGCTGTATAAAAGTGAGCGAGCTGGCTGTACCAAGGCGACTGTATTTTGCTTCTTAAAACCATGTTCAATGAACTAAGTAAACATCAACAGATAACATTAAATCAACACCATAATTACACTGGAAGGAATACAAGGACGACAATTCAACAGCGCATCATATACGTTGTGTTTGCAGATGACTGCTGCGAGGGGAGGCTTGGCTAGCTGACTAACTGAAATAAGCCTCAAGATCAATGCAAACCGCAAGACCTTACACCATATATAATACAATGAAGGATATTATTGTTACTACTGTTCATCCAAGCCAGCATCACCACCACCACCACCACCACCACCACTTCAAGCTTCGTTAAAGGTAAAACATTCTAATTATTATTATTTGTTGTTATTTTTATTGCTATTGTTATTATTATTATTATTATTATTATTATTATTATTATTATTATTATTATTATTTTATTATTATTACCATTGTTTAAAAAAAATGCCATGTATCATCTGGTTAAGAGATTTAAAGAGCCAGAGAGAGAGAGAGAGAGAGAGAGAGAGAGAGAGAGAGAGAGAGAGAGAGAGATTTAGTTACATCAGAGACAGACAGACAGACAGACAGACAGACGGACAGACAGATAAATAGATAGCTAGGTGAGTCACACTAACTGAAAGAGAGAGAGAGAGAGAGAGAGAGAGAGAGAGAGAGAGAGAGAGAGAGAGAGAGGCCTTGAGGTGAGTAAGAAATAGAGATAATGTTTGTGGCTGGAGGGAAAATTTTAGTGCAACTTTGAAGGGAATAACAGTTTGCTGGAGGAAAGACTGGTCCCCCCCCCTCTCTCTCTCTCTCTCTCTCTCTCTCTCTCTCTCTCTCTCTCTCTCTCTCTCTCTCTCTCTCTCTCTCTCTCTCTCGTCTGTCTGTCTGTCTAGCTCTTTCAAATTTTTACTTTTCTTTGTTCTTTTATTTTATTTCTCTCTCTCTCTCTCTCTCTCTCTCTCTCTCTCTCTCTCTCTCTCTCTCTCTCTCTCTCTCTCTCTCTCTCTCTCGTCTGTCTGTCTGTCTAGCTCTTTCAAATTTTTACTTTTCTTTGTTCTTTTATTTTATTTCTCTCTCTCTCTCTCTCTCTCTCTCTCTCTCTCTCTCTCTCTCTCTCTCTCTCTCTCTCTCTCTCTCTCTCTCTCTCTCTCTCTCTCTCTCTCTCTCTCTCTCTCTCTCTCTCTCTCTCTCTCTCTCTCTCTCTCTCTCTCTCTCTCTCTTTCCATCTTTCACTTAATTAAAATTCTTTCTGGTTAACCTTTCTCTCTCTCTCTCTCTCTCTCTCTCTCTCTCTCTCTCTCTCTCTCTCTCTCTCTCTCTCTCTCTCTCTCTCTCTCTCTCTCTCTCTCTCTCTCTCTCTCTCTCTCTCTCTCTCTCTCTCTCTCTCTCTCTCATTTCCATCTTTCACTTAACTAAAATTCTTTCTGGTTAACCTTTCTCTCTCTCTCTCTCTCTCTCTCTCTCTCTCTCTCTCTCTCTCTCTCTCTCTCTCTCTCTCTCTCTCTCTCTCTCTCTCTCTCTCTCTCTCTCTCTCTCTCTCCATCTTTCACTTAAAATTCTTTCTGGTTAACCTTTCCTCTCTCTCTCTCTCTCTCTCTCTCTCTCTCTCTCTCTCTCTCTCTCTCTCTCTCTCTCTCTCTCTCTCTCTCTCTCTCTCTCTCTCTCTCTCTCTCTCTCTCTCTCTCTCTCTCTCTCTTTCTCTCCTGGAGCTTAACAATATACGTAATACACAACATATTTTATAATCACAGCGGAGGAGGAGGGGAAGGAGGAGGAGGAGGAGGAGGAGGAGGAGGAGGTAGGGAAGAGTAGGGAAGGAATGTTAGAGTAAAAGTGAATAAAATCCCCGTTAGTTCTCAGAGGAGGAGGAGGAGGAGGAGGAGGAGGAGGAGGAGGAGGTAGGGAAGAGTAGGGAAGGAATGTGAGAGTAAAAATGAATAAAATCCCCGTTAGTTCTCAGAGGAGGAGGAGGAGGAGGAGGAGGAGGAAAACAATACGAAGACACATTAACTTGATATCTCTGGTTGGCATGAAATTACTGAAGATGAGGAGGAGGAGGAGGAGGAGGAGGAGGGAGAGGAGGAGGAGGAGGATTTGATGTTGAAAGTGAATGTGAGGTATGAGAAGAGGAGGAGGAGAAGAAGAAGAAGAAGAAGAAGAAGAAGAAGAAGAAGAAGAGGAAGGAGAAGAAAAGATGATGATTATGAAGAGGAGGAGGAGGAGGAGAATATGGACTACACAAAGGAAGAAGACAAGGAAGAGGAGGAGGAGGAGGAGGAGGAGGAGGAATAACAATGAAGAAGAGGAATAGAGAAGGAGGAATAGAAGAGGAGGAGGAGGAGGAGAAAAAGGAGGAGAATATAGACTATGATACGAAAGAAGAAGAGGAGGAGGAAGAGGAGGAGGTGGTGGTGGTGGTAGTGGTGGTGAAAGGGTTTGTCTTCAAGGCCGTGTGTCGACATGGCTAGGTAGAGAGAGAGAGAGAGAGAGAGAGAGACTTTCATTATTTCCCCTTCTTGTATTCAATTATATTCATCAATGTGTGAGAAAGGGGGTCCAGGGGGGCTGTGCCTCCCCTGGAACCCCTAAGGTTACTAACCTAACCTAACTTATATCCTTGGGATGATTGTGGACTTAGTTTCTGGAGGCAGCGCGCTATTAATTTAATTACTATGGCCTTACAAAAGCCTTCCCCACATTGAAAACATCACAGACATGTTCTATAGTAAGTACTCTATCACGTTGCAATGTGTTTTTAATGAATAGAGAGGAGGTCCAACCCTGCAGTTTTACCGAACAGATTAAGGGGGGGCGACAGGGGTGGTACCTCCTGGGCACATAGTACATTCTGTGGCTTTGAAATCATAGTAAGTGTTTGTTGGGGGAATATGGACCTAAACCTCTTCTGAAGTAACCTTAGCCTTTTCTGAAGTTAATACTTACATGTCAGGTAGAATTAAGGTTGTAGCATATCTTGCAATATATATCAACTTACAGAAACTTGTTTAAAGCAAAAAAAAGGTAAAAGGTTAATGAACTGATGCATCCCCATGCTACACACTCCTCGTCTGAGTTGTCGAGAGTCATTGCTGGCTGGCTGCGAGAGGTGTGTGGGGCAGGGCAGGGTTAGCCATTACAGGAATCACAATACTTAGTTATTTGAAGGTCTTGCTAACCTAGCCTAACCCTGACGTAACCTAAACTAACCTAACCCTAACCCTAATCCTTGCCTTTTTTTTTTTTTTTTTTTTTTTTTTTTTTTTTTTCATAATTAAGTAATAACTTCAAATAACTATAAGTATTCTGATTCCCTTAATGGCTAACCTCACCCTGCCCTGCACAGCTCCAGCAGCCAGCCAACAGTGACCCTCAAGCACTTGGAAGGGGAGGGTGTAGCATGGAAATGCATCAGTTCATTAACCTTGTTTTTTTTTTTTTTTTTTTTTTTTTTTTTTTTTTTTTTTTTTTTTTTTACAAGTTTCCAGAAGTTGATATATATTGCATGATATTCTACAACCTTAATTCTATCTGACATGTACGTATTAACCCTAGAAGAGGCTAAGGTTATCTCCATATTATCCTTTTCTTTCCCTCAGGCTTTATTTTTAGTTAATTGCTTTGAAAGAGATATCATAGAAACTTTGTTAATATATCTACATTTTATATCTATAGAATTTTAGGTTTTTCATTTTGTCCGAAAATACAATTTTTTTTCACCGTTAATTTTCTCCACTCCTTTTCCTGTTTTCTTTTTACATTTTTAAGGTAGGGGAGTGCAGGCCAAAATAAACCAAAGTTGGGAAGCCTGAAAAGTTTAAGGAGTAAAAACACTGTTTTGCGCAGAAATCCTTAAAAATAGTCAACAAACAGAGAATATCCCATCCCCCCATATTCCCCACTACACTATTCTAACTGTGAGATTACTAACCTTGCTAATTGGGAGGCTCCATCACCCAGATCTCCCATTATGCTATTCTTACCAGTAAATTGCAGTTTAACACCACAAATCCTATCTTTTTTCTGTCCCTAACAAGCTTGGAGACATGGTGGGAAAATGGAGTTTTAGGGTGGAAGAAGCTAAATTATGCCAAATTTTGACATTCGTTGGAAAGTCCTAAGGATGAGGTGCCATATATTGAAAACTGGGAACTTTCTAGCTTAACCTAACTTTACCCAACCTAACTGAAAGGCGAGTCCTGTCCCCCCTTTAAAGACACTAATCCAGCTTAACCAGTGCATCTTTTCTCCAGTGGATGTCCCCATTAAGAACACTAACTTAACTTAACCAGGGGGCTTTTGTATGTAGATGAGAATTTCTCAGATGATGTTTTGGTGTATAATCTCTACAACAACATCTCTTTATCTTTCATGGTCTGTCTCTTTGTGTGTGTGTGTGTGTGTGTGTGTGTGTGTGTGTGTGTGTGTGTGTGTGTGTGTGTGTGTGTGTGTGTGTGTGTACTTTTTAGAGATGACCTTCTAGTTGTTCTTCTCTTATGGTATTTTTCTTTTCTGTCTCTTTCTGTACAATATGTCCTTTATTTCCTCAGCATCCTGAATGGTATTCTTGGTAATATCTGTTTTATTTTCTCTCTACCTCTCCCTTCCACAGCACTCATCCAGGTGGAGGTAGAACCAGTGGGACGATGGTTCCACATATATGAGGCACGGCGTCTGCGGGGCCACCTCACCTCCTCAGTTGGGGAAAGTGAAGAGGAGAGTGAGGAGGAGGAGGCTCAGGAGGTGGAGGTGGAGGATGACATACACTATCTTCGCTCTCTCAACCCAGCAGACTGGAAGGTGAGAACTCAGCCAGCATGGTCCAGTCATAGCAACATAAGAATGGAGAAGACTGCAAAAGATTGGCTGGCCTACACTGGATAACTCCTGTACTAACCATGAAAATCTGTTATCCTCCTCTTCCCCATGCAGTCAGCCTTCCTATTGCCATCTGGCCTCTATATGCATATGCCTAGTCATCTAACCTCATGATATCACTTATGGTGTAGGTGCTGACCACATGAATGCTAAGCCTGTTCTATTTGTCCACTACTCTGTGAACCAGTTCTTACTAAGCTCTTTTCAAAACCTAAACTTATCTAGCATATATAGTTCTGTCTTGATTGTTCACTATGAGAGCATCACTTACCTCTGTCATTTATTTGATTAGTATCTTTCTTTTATATATTGATACATTTCTACAACATTGCCTTTCAGGACCAGGATCATTATGCAGTACTGGGACTCCGAAAGCACAGGTACAAGGCCTCTGATGATGACATCAAAAGAGCGTGTAAGTCCTGGTGGCATCTGGAGCTAGAGTGTATAGTGTACTGAGTACCAAGTTTTAGTGCACCTGCTGTTTGAAGGTATTTTTATAGTGCCAGTTTTCAGTTGCAGTGTCAGCCCTTTTAGTCTTGGTATTTTTATTTTATTTGTATATTTTCAATAACTACATTTTATTTGTGCCTTGCTATGGATGTATGTGGTTGGCTTTGCTATACCAAAGCTCCTGGGGTGTAGTATGGTGGTTTGAGACTATGACTATGGCCACACTGGCAATGGTTGTGAGCAAGCAGGTGAGTGTGATAAATGGTGAGAAAAGTGGGAGCATTGTACCAAATAAGTGTGGCCACACTGACAGTGAGTGGGCGTGGGCGAGCTGTGTCTTCCTGTGGCCCACAGCGAGGAGCATTGTCAGTTGACTTTTGTCAATCATCTGGCACAGGCAGTTTGTTGCCTGCTATTGACATTGCATGGCTAATTATTGAAGTTTTGCTCACACCAGTCATTTGGGATACATTTGCTAAAGTAGAACCCAAAGGGAATGCCATCATGTTGTTTGTAGTAATTACTATTAATTATGAAACCATGTCCATAACTGTTAGCTTTAACAAGCTCTTGAATTGTAGCTAGGTGGTGCATACAGAAGAGCAGAGAGAATGTGTCTGAAGAATAGTTGGCGCCCCTATGGCTATGAGTGTGAATGATATTTGTAAGAGTGTGTGGTGGTTTGTCTGGGCCACCCCATGTGGGATTGGCAACCTGATATATAGATAGATAGATAGACATTATATTTTCTGATCATTGGTTTTATGCTAAGATATCTGTAAGTCTAATATAATAATTAGCATTCCCTTTGGTACGTGCTTAAAAACAGGATGACCCAACACTTGGGTAAAGGAATGAGAGTGCAGCATTAGTGTGCACTTCCGTCCATTGTGTTACTCCTCACAGACCGCACGATGGTTCTGTGGCACCACCCAGACAAGCGGCGAGCAGCTGGGGAGGAGGTGAGGGATGACGATGACTACTTCACCTGCATCACCAAAGCCTATGAGATTCTCGGGGACCCCATCAAGCGACGCTCCTGGGACTCGGTGGACCCAGAGTTTGATGACGAGGTGCCGGCTGTCAGTGCACACAATAAGGCAAACTTCTTCCAGGTAAGCGCTGATCCCCACTAAGAAGAAAATTTATTCCACAAAGAATTCAAAGGTCTTTTAACTCCATGTCATACTGTAATGTCAAATATATGTGCACACAAGGCAAGCGCTAACTCCTATTAGGAAGAAAAATGACTCAACAAAGAATTGAAAGTTCAGTATTCATTGCTATTTGGTACATCTTTTCTTTACCACTAACCACTCTGGGACAATTCTTCACATTCTACAGCCATCTCCAAACATTATACTGGCTAGAAATTGCAAAAAATCTATTCCTTTTCACCGCTTTTTTCTTGCAGGTGGTTATAAAGATTGTATACATTACTTGTAGTGGTGTGGATGATTACATATCACTGAAGGGATTAACTCCATCTCATATTGTAATGTCAGGTCTATATATTAGATTATATAACTCTCTCTCTCTCTCTCTCTCTCTCTCTCTCTCTCTCTCTCTCTCTCTCTCTCTCTCTCTCTCTCTCTCTCTCTCTCTCTCTCTCCTCTCTCTCTCTCTCTCTCTCTCTCTCTCTCTCTCTCTCTCTCTCTCTCTCTCTCTCCATCTTCTTCAGTCTCCACCACATCTTTGTAAGGCACAGTGTTGCATTGCAGATTTTCACAGGGGTGTTTGAGTGCAATGCTCGTTGGTCCACCCACAAGCACGTTCCTGGCTTGGGCAAACCTGATGACACCAAACAAAAGGTCAGTCCAGATTAGCAGATTAAGTAACTGGAGAGAGTGATTGGCCTGTACAGTCACATCAATCTCCCTTGTACTGTTTTAGAAGTGAGATTACTAGTAGCAGAAATGCAAGTAGATATTTGGTGACAGTTTACTTTTTATAGTTACCATCATCATATGCTATGTTGATGGAAAGATAGACCAGTAATTTTGAAAGTTTGTTTAAAATATCATACACTATAATTTTCCTCAGCATAGAGGGTCCAGTAACTTACACATAAAACATCATTTCAAGATTTCTTTATGAATAGTGTTTATTTTGTATTGTTAACCGACTTAATTTTCATCACTGTGCAGGTTGATCGCTTCTATGGATTCTGGTACGACTTTGATTCCTGGCGAGAGTTTTCATATCTGGATGAGGAGGAAAAGGAGAAGGGACAGGAGTGAGTCTTCACTATTTGTATGTCTGGTCTTTTTAGAGTTATGTGTATTCCACTCCAGCCTTGCTTTATCTTCCCAAAGGCAGCAAAAATGGTGAAATTTGTATCTTGAAACATTAACATTGAATAAAATTTTAATTGAATAAGGAAATAATGCCCAAACTTAAGCCTAGACTTTGACATTGGAAAAAATAACAAGAAAATTTAATATGGCTAGACAGAATACCCAGACTTATGGCAAGGAAAACTGGCACCGACATTGTTCTGATTGCTTTAACTGGTCATTTTAGTTTCTTTGAATATTTTGTAACAGTGCAATGTGACTGCAATGTTGTGGTCGCCTTCCCTTCTTTAAATCAGTCAATCTTGCCAGCCGGGAGGAGCGTCGATGGATAGAGAAGCAGAACAAGGTAGAGCGAGCGAGGCGTCGGAAGGAGGAGATGGGTCGATTGCGCAGGCTAGTTGACAATGCATATGCCTGTGACCCAAGGATAGCCAAGTATGTTTCGTTACTTATTACTGATTTCGTGTATTTTCGTTGTATCCCAATAAAAGTTGAAATTTTGTGCATTATCCCAAGAGATATTTATCACAAGGAGTACTTTTTTCTGTTGTTACATAATACTTCAAATTTCATTTTGATGGAAGGGTTTATGATGATTTAGATTGCAAAGAAGCTGTTCTTGTTTTACTTCTGACTCCTTATGAGGGAAAAATTAATTCCTGCTTTTGCTGTCTACTTCTGTAGCTAAAGAATGGGTAAGTTTATAGAAAAAGAGGGAAAGAGATGAAGAATTATATATATATATATAATATATATATATATATATATATATATATATATATATATATATATATATATATATATATATATATATATATATATATATATTATATATATATATATATATATATATATATATATATATATATATATATATATATATATATACTCGTATATATATATATATATATATATAATTTTTTTAAGATTTAAAGAAGAAGACAAGGAAAGAAGACTGGCTCAGAAAAAGGCTAAAGCAGAGGCAATCAGGCAAAAACAAGAAGAGGAGGAGAGGGTGAGTGCACATTGTGGTCTCCAGTATTAGCACCAGGCCAATCTCTAACTACTCTCGGACACATATATGCATTGATTTCTACAACAGACCAAGGCTTCACATTTTTCTCATTGATTTGTATTTTTCATGTCTTATGCTCGGAAATGCCATATATTTTGAAATACCATGCTATGTTGTCTTTTTTTTGAATGATATGTCTTGCTAATGTGTAAATTTGGTGTTTTCAGGTAAGGCAGGAAGCTGAGGAAGCAGAGAGAAAGAAAAGAGAAGCAGAGGAGGCAGAGCAAAGAGCAAAACAGGAGGTAGAAAAGAAGGAAAGAGAGGTGCTGAAGAAAGCATTCAAAAAAGAGAGGAAGGTGAGGAGGAGGGTAGAATCTGCTTGACATGTAAGAACTTACCACACACTTGTCTTTGACGCTTAAACTGCTGTGATCGCTAACATAATCAAAAATTCTCTTGACAAATATATTGAATTTTCGTGGTGCACTTTCTTTCTAGTGTGTTCTAACTGACTGTCTTCAGCCTCTTTTTCATCACTGCAGTGTTGAATCTCTTGCTACCTCCTACTGCTATTTTCATGCCAACTGCTCTTCTGATCTTGCTAACTGCATGCCTCACTGCACAAGTCTTTCTTCTTTCTTTCATCTCTATTCTGTCTACCTCTTTAATGCAAGAATTAACCATTATTCTCAATCATTCATCCCTATCTCTGGTAAACTCTGGAACTCCCTGTCTGCTTCTGTATTTCCACCTTCCTATGACTTGAACTCTTTCAAGAGCGAGGTTTCAAGGCACTTACCCTGTTTGTTTGACTAACACTTGACTGTTCAGGAGCCAGCACCTCAGTGGGCCTCTTTCTTCTTTTTTTTTTTTCAGTCTTTGTTGTCCTTGGCCAGTGATCCTCCAATATATATATAAAAAAAATAATAATAATAATAATGATGATGATAATAATAATAATAATAATAATAATAATAATAATAATAATAATAATAATGATCCCTGGCTATGGCAAGCAAGCCCACTACATTATATCCTTTCCTCCTCCTGTTCCTTTCCTCTCCCCTTTCACTTTCATCTCGTCGCAGTCCTCCCTTCCTGTCACCTGCCCCTATAGTTCTCATGACTCATGCCTGGAGCCATCATTCTACCTGGCAAGTCTTTTTTTTTTTTTTATTTATTTTTTTTTATCATTCATTTTAAGGCTACAAAATTTGCTAAAAAAAAAAAAAGAAAAACTAAAAAATGAAACTCTACCCACTTTCATCTTCTGTAACATTTCACATTAAAATATTCTCATTCATTATATACTTTCAGATTTATATTTTTTTCCTTTTTCTTTGATGTCATTTTTTAAATGATTTTGATACAGTTCCTGTTCATAAGGGGCTGAGAGGACTGCATTTGTATTAGAAAGATGGAAAGAGCATTAAATTTAGTGTTCAAATGTGTAAATTAATTTGGAAACTAAAAAAATATATATACAAATTATGATTGCCTGTATTTTGTTCACGTAAATAATTTTAAAAAGCAACGTGAAATAGAATAAAGCACACATTCTTTGTCATTGCATAGATGTGATGGTGACAGTGATAAAGAACATCTCTGTATCTGTCTATCTTTATTTGACACCTCTTGATAAATACTCCATGAGGACATAACTGCAACAGATTTCTCTATTTAGTCCTGCCCTTGTATTCCCTTCCTCTTTGCTCTGAACTTCACATACTCTCTCTTCACCCTTTCCTCACATATTTCAGTAACATTTTTTATGCAAGATCTTTGGTCAAGGGCAATAAAAAGAGGGG
Source organism: Scylla paramamosain (assembly GCF_035594125.1). NCBI lineage: Eukaryota > Metazoa > Arthropoda > Malacostraca > Decapoda > Portunidae > Scylla > Scylla paramamosain. The sequence goes on from NW_026973743.1 coordinate 117,573, forward strand.
AAAGAAAGTCCACTGAGATGCTAGTCCCAAAAGAAAGATCATAAGGATTATCCAGAATTGTTGGATAAGTGTTTTGAAAAGTTGGAACCAGCCATTTTAAAGAGTTCAAGTTATAGGAAGGAGGAATCTTCTGGAGCAGGCAGGGAGTTCCAGAGTTTACTAGAAAAAAAATAGCAGTAAAAAGATAGCAAGATATGCAACATTGCAGCAATAACAGAGAGGCTGAAAATCATTAGTATAGTATCCTCTATTCCCAGATGCTGCGGACTCTCTGTAAGGACAACAGTTACTTTGCATCAGAGGAGGGGGAGCGAGTGCAGACCATGACAGATGTGGAGCTGCTGTGTGAGGCACTGGAGCTGACCCGCCTGGAGGAACTCAACAAGGAACTAGCACAAGTGGCCCAGGACAAGATGCAAGGGTGGGAGGTACTCATGAAGGAGGTGAGGGAGGATCAACAGTAGTAGTAGTAGTAGTTAATTGACAAAGGTGAGTGAGAGAGATCAACAGTAGTAGTAATAGCAGTAGTAATTTTTTGACACAGGAGGTGAGTGTGGAGGGCCAACAGTAGTAGTAGTAGTAGTAGTAGTAGCAGTAATTGTTGCTTATATATAAAAAAAAAAAAAAAACATAATTTTTGTCATTCTTAAATCAAAAAATTTTCCTAAGCCTTGAACCCAAAAGCTGCTCCAACCAGACATATGGGTATCTGCATCACTTTTGAAATGAACTATGTTAGGTCTATTTAAGTCATGTTACATTACCTTATCTGATTAGCTAAATCTAAAGTAGCATAAAGCAAGCTAATCTAAATTAGAACAATCCACCCCAAATGATCTGGATATTTCTGTATGACCTGTTTTCCCTAGGATAGTCAAACCTTTCAGACTATTTCTCCACTGATAGTTATGATTAGTAACAAGGAGTCCTTGGTGTATGACAGTCTTGACTTTTGTCCTTCATATGTTTCTTTTACAGGCACAATAGTTATGTGTTTATGTCCTAGACTATGACTTTACAGTACAACAGTATTAGTATTAGTGATTGACATACTGCAGGTAGCTTACTTATGCTGGTTCTGACCTATGCAGAAAATCAGTTTATAACATGGCATAGGAACAGAACTCTGTCATAACTTGAGGACCCCCCTGTAACACTTCTTTGCCTTCTCTCTCTGTTGTAGGTGAGTGAGGTGCGCAACAGGATCAAAAAGGAGAGGGAGGAGGTGGCAGCAGCGGCAGCAAGGGGAGGTGGTGGAGGAGGAGGGGAAGGTTCATCACTCAAAGTCTGGAATCAAAGATGACCTCCAGCTGCTCATCAAAGCCGTCAACCCTCTTCCCTGCCGGCACAACAAAGAGGTGAGCTGGTTCATGTGTGTGTGTGTGTGTGTGTGTGTGTGTGTGTAAATTGCTTCTTTTTATATATTTTTTGATATCTTATTATTATTGGTGGTCCACAAGGCTGTCCCTTTCCACTGGGGCTGACAGGGCTAAGAGTGTGAATGACGTGTCATTCACCTACATTCGTCTGCTGGTCACCAAACCAGCTGTTCCCCATATGGAAAGAGGTCAGAGCTTGTAGTGGATTGATCTTTGGGTAGGACTGAGACCATTCACACACCGCACACTGGGACAGTGAGGCCATAACCCTTCAGGTTACATCCTGTACTTACTTGCTGCTAGGTGAACAGGGGCTACACATGAAGAGATTCTCCCAGGACTTGAACCCATGCCTTCTCGGTTGTGAGCCGAGCATGCTGACACTAAGTGGTGTGCATGTGTGTGTGTGTGTGTGTGTGTGTGTGTGTGTGTGTGTGTGTCTGTGTGTGTGTGTGTGTGTGTGGTGCCTTGTCTGGGCCAGCTGATGTGAGATTGCTGGCCTAGTATATAAATAGATGGGTTTTTTAAGCTTTAATATTTTATTTGATTGATATATTGCCTTATTCTTGTGTTTCCATGTGTGTTTTAAAATGACTAATATCAAGGTTGTTATCTGATCCCTACTACTGTTCTCTACATACACACCATTTAGGTCTTCACGTGGTATAGGGAATATAACAAAGGTGACATTTATAAAATTCTCAGGATCATAATTAGGATAGAACAAGACACAATGGGTTCAAGCTTGAAAATAGTTAGAGAGGAAGAAATTGGTCCTCAGATGGAGTAGTAGATGAATGGAATGGACTCAGTAATCAGGTTGTTAGTGCTGAGTCATTGGGGAGCATTAAAGGATTAGACAAATTTATGGATGGGAATGATAGGTGGATATAGGTAGATATGTTTCATACAAGGATGGCTTCTTGCAGCTCCCTTAATGTTAGGTTATGTTTTTATGCATTGCTGTACTTAGAGGAACTCTTTGAACCCTCCATGCTGCAGGTGGGAGGTTGTGGCAGAGTATATCAACCAACACAGCCACCAGCATCACCAGGCTGGCCAAGGAGGTGCTCAATAAGGCCAAGGAGCTGCAACACTCAGACAAGCACATGAGGGAGGCAGCCAACAAGAATGCCTACCACAGCATGGAGAAGGCACAGGCTCGGCAGGTGATCAGCGACGCCACAGCCTCCCAGAGATATGACAGTGAGTTCTTGCTGTTATGCTGACATTCAGATCATTCTTTTGCATCTTTGTGTAGTTTTATATCATGTTGATGCTTGGGTAATTTCTCATTTCTCTTTTTATACTAATTAATTATTACCATGAGTCTTCTCTGTATGAACTCAAGAGCTTTCTCCCTTCTCTGTGTAACTGCTGTGAATTGTCTTTTAGCTCTATGCAATATCACCAGCTGAGCTGTGAATCAATTCCAAGATATTTTAAGAAAAAACATGTTTTTAGGCTGATGTTAGATCTTTCCTTTGTGCAGCACCACAGGAGATGCTGGGGATGAACACTGCTGCTTGGGGAGCTGAGGAAACAGAGGTTGCTGGAGCAAGCCCTCAAGACCTATCCAGTCTCTACTCCTGACCGCTGGGACCGCATTGCCAAGTGTGTCCCCAACCGAACCAAGAAAGACTGCATGAGGCGCTATAAAGTCTGTATATGTGTGTGTGTGTGTGTGTTTGTGTGTCTGGTGATGTGTTGCTTGCTATTCCCTGTATGTGAGATTGTGGAGAAAACAAATCAGGTTTATCTTGTTTATGGAGTGACACACTCTTTCTCTCTCTCTCTCTCTCTCTCTCTCTCTCTCTCTCTCTCTCTCTCTCTCTCTCTCTCTCTCTCTCTCTCTCTCTCTCTCTCTCTCTCTCTCTCTCTCTCTCTCTCTCTCTCTCTCTCTCTCTCTCTCTCTCTCTCTCTCTCTCTCTCTCTCTCTCTCTCTCTCTCTCTCTCTCTCTCTCTCTCATGCATTTATCTTTTGATCTGCTTTTATCTTTGTGGTCCCTCCATAAATGCATGGAGATGTAAGTGCTATGTGTGTGTGTGTGTGTGTGTGTGTGTGTGTGTGTGTGTGTGTGTGTGTGTGTGTGTGTGTGTGTGTGTGTGTAGTGAAGGTTTTATATATGTGTGTGTGTGTGTATGTATGTAGTGAAGGTTTTATATAGTGCACAGTAGACACTGATGTTATTGTAACTTTTAAGTCTTATTCTCACATGATGGCATTTCAGGAGCTTGTTGAGATGGTGAAGGCAAAGAAGGCGGCTCAGGCTGCTGCAGTGGGAAAAAAGTGAGGAGCCAAACCCTGCTGTCTTCTTTCCTTTGTGAGTTCAGATGTAGCAAATTCTTGTAGCTGTTGTGTGAAGCAATATTGCTATCTGAAAATCTATCTCTTGTTCTATTTTTAAGCATTATGTCTCAGCAGTGCCACTTTTGGACTACCTGAATTGGAGGGGCAGCTACATATATTGATGGGGACACAAAAGTGTAGCTAGGGATCTGTTTCTTTCCCCTCCACTTCTCCCTTTCTCTCCTTTATAACCTCATCCCCCAACTCTTCCATCTCTTCCATCACACTTCACTTCCACTGCTTCCAATAAGTTGTCATGCAAAAAGCAAAATTAACACTTGGAAAAGTATTTTTAAGTGCTATGGGAAAACTGCTAATATTGAAAATTAATGTTGATAAGTGCAGAATTCTATACATTGCAGAAAGCAGATGCAAAACAGCATGTGCTTTTCCTTATCATCATAGTGTAGCTCTGGAGGACAGAAGGGCAATCTCCATTAATATGGCAGTAGCCACAAGGAAGCCACTTCCTGAAGAATGAATGGATCTGTGGCAGTTGTATAAAAAATTACAAGACGTGTGAAAAAGTGTGCGGTGATTGTGACTATAATAAGAAGTAATATGCAATGATGACCATGTGATTGCATACAAATGTGTACCTTCTTAATTTTCTAAAGGAAAACTACAGTCTTAAGTTTGATTTTAAAGTAACACTAAATTTACAAGGTGGGTAAGAGTAAAGATGCCACATGAAGAGCTGCAGGTAAATGCTGTGATTAGTGTAGATCCTAATGAAGAGTTACCATAGAAAATACACAAACATCATTGAGACAATAGTTGTGACTTAACATGCTTATACACATTCACAGGTCCTTGATACACATGATTCAAGCCTGACACTTGAGGAATATTACTTTGTAAGTAATGGAGGTGCAGCTCAGAGGTGTTTCAGAATATAGCTCTCAGTGGCTGATGCATGGAATAAGTTCATGATGCGCGATTCAGTACCTCAAATAAGTGACTCAGTCTGTGATATAAGTAATAATGCAAGCTGTTGAATCATGGACGTGCGCCTCAGAATGTGTGACCTCGTAGCTTTGCCCGGACCAGCATAGTCAACCCTAACCTAGGCCAACACAGCCAGTAATAGCTTTGTGAAACACCAAAATATAGATAATCATTATTATCATCTGCAGCCACCATGCTCACCCACCACCTACACAAAATTTAATGTCTTCCACTGGTATATATATATATATATATATATATATATATATATATGGTCATGTGTGTGTGTGTGTGTGTGTGTGTGTGTGTGTGTGTGCTATAATTTTTGTTCATTGTTCGCATCTCGCTATGCACTCTACCTTCCATCATATCTTCAGTTTTAAGCTTTTCGTAACGACATCATAAATTTGTGGATTGACTTTTATTTATTTATTTATTTATTTATTTTGTAGATCAAACCTGCTGTTTGGGTGTTCCTTTTTCACGTGATCGCATATCAGGGTCTTCTTTGAAGTATAAAGCACCACGTTATCTGCGACCTTTGATTTGTGACAGATATCATATGGTCATTATTAATAAAAGGAAGCAGATGGTAATAGTGAACTGCATTACATAACCACGCATCTGTCGCTTTGATAAACCAATATGCAGTATTTCTGCTACTACTACTACTACTACTACTACTACTACTACTACTACTAGTAGTAGTAGTAGTAGTAGTAGTGGTAATAGCTGTAGTAGTACAAATACTATTTCGTATGACACAGAGACATGAGAAATAATAATAATAATAATAATAATAATAATAATAATAATAATAATAATAATAATAATAATAACAGTAAAATTATACGAACTTAACACTGTTAGGCTCGTAGTGCGGAAGGTTGGCGGGCAGTAGCGGCCAATCAGACAGACGGACGTGTAGGGGAACTAAAACTACAGATAGCGACCTGATATCTACCCCGCCAGCCTTCATGATTGCGCTGAGGTACCCCGCCATCCAGATAAACCTCATTTGGCCCCAAGCCCACTGCACACACACGGTAATTCTTGTAGTGGTGTAATTGTAATGGGCGATTGTTGTTTATTTACTAAGTGGGTGGTAGTGTGTAGGATTGAGATCGTGGTGTGATGGTGGGTTATAGTGGGGGTGGTGTGGGTTATTGACACTATAACGCAACACTGCACACACAAACAGACGGTAAATTTTCTAATGATGTAGTAGTAATGGACTGGTGTGGGTTATGCATATTGAGAAATGGGTGGTGGTTGGTAGGATTGAGGTCATTACTATCGGAATGGGGCTGGTGGTTGTGGAGAGTACTGCGGGATACGTACACTTTATATTAAGCAACACAACACACGTTACCTCATTTCCACACACAACTCGCCCCCGTGGACAGTTATGGTTTGTCATTTGCCAGTCATCCTCTATTTATACTTGTACACGTCAAGACGAGCCCTGCGGCAGACAAAACAGACTTAGTACTGAGTGATGACAAGCTCTCAGGTGCTGGTTTGTTTATCTCCCTCAGTGCGGTGATGTGACTGATTTTGTGGCGTCAGCTGATAGTCTGAGGTGGCAAGGTGGCATCTGTCAACAGCAGTCGGGTGTCTCCTGCAACAGTGAAAGCATTTGTAAACAAAGTCAAGTGCCACGTGAGAGCCTTGACTTTCTTGTCTGTATAGTTGTGTAAATAGGGTGAAGCGGTTCTTGGCTTGTGTTGTCTTTAGTATAGAAATGCTTACTTAAACTTTTAGAGAGGATGGCTTGCTGCTGTTGACAGTTGCCACTTCACAGACTGAGAATGATGCCTTCATACTGTAAAAATCTTAAACATTGCAACAACACAATAGGTATAGAAATTAATTGCAGTACTGTATAGTAGGTTAAAAATTGCACATGTATGGGAATGAGCATGTGGCAATGGAAGTTGTGGCTGTCTTGAGCTGTTTTATCCAGTACACTCATCATAGGGCCTGGGTGAGCCACAGGTTGTGATGTATGGCAATACACTTCTCATCAGTGATCAAGCTTTTGGAATCACCTTATAGAAGTATTACAGCATCCTTCTCATTATTATGAGATTTTCATCTTTCTGCTTTGAAACCAGCTTGCAGTGACCTCACATTTCTGGTCAGTCAATCTCTGCTTTAGCAAGAGTGACTACAATGTTTCATTGAGTGAAGAGTCACGTACCGTGACCTTTGAGCTGCTGTAGGTTCAACTCGCTAGTATTGGTTAGAGGCAGTTATGATGTAGGGGCATAAATGTAATGCTTGTGCAGTGCCTCCTTTTGTAACGTGTCATGCCATTCTTGATGTGATCAGTGCAGGATGATAAGACCCGGGTCACATTGACTCCATGTATTAATTGAATCGATCAGATCCTGAGAACGTGAGAGAATGTGAACCAATTCTCATGAGGGTAGAAAGTAAACTGGTAATGTACAGCTCAGCCTTACAGAAACAACATTGCAGATTTATGTCAGTGCACAGATTTACTTATCCTTTAACTGACCATGCAGATGAATTTGTCTGCCCATGAAGCTTATTAAGTAGGAAAAATCTACAGTTTTTGCCATGTCTACTTGGATGAATTTGTTGCCTATCATTCTCTCTCTCTCTCTCTCTCTCTCTCTCTCTCTCTCTCTCTCTCTCTCTCTCTCTCTCTCTCTCTCTCTCTCTCTCTCTCTCTCTCTCTCTCTCTCTCTCTCTCTCTCTCTCTCTCTCTCTCTCTCTCTCTCTCTCTCGTTTTAGGTATTGGGACCATAGCGTCTGTCAGGAGCCAATATATTTTTTTGGATTCTTTTTAATAAGCATTCTTTTCCTCTTTAAAGAACATCTTACAGTTTCATTATCAGATTACTGAGTATAGTGTTTATCACTGAGCTCATGAAATATCTTATCAACTATTTTGCCTGTGATAAGGATTAAGATGATGTGACACTGCTCTACTTGAGATGATATCCTCTCTGTGATATCTATGATGACTCCAACATACATCTTTGATTTTTTTATATTTTTTATGTGATGAGACTGGTTTTGCTGCATCACCATTGATGCATCTGATAGTTTAAGTGTATCTGCAGATCTTGACAGTTGCTTTTGTGGGATTCTAAGAACTGACTTGCTTGAACAAAAAACTGCCTTGATGCTGGTGACTTATTTGATGATGTGTTGAGCTTTATTTATCACAAGGTACTTGAGGCATTCTCAGTCTGGATATCTGCAGTTTAACGTACATAAGAAATTTACAGCATACATACTTCATTGTTAACTGAATAGTATTGTCTTGTGATCTGGTGCCTGTGTATTTGTTTTTCATATGCTTCCTGTGGGAGTTGTTTCAACACCTCAGTAGATTGCTTGCACAAGTTAGTACTTAGACAGGAGGACTGACAGCACACCCATGCTTATGTTCCCTTTTCAGGTGTTGCCCTTTAGGTAGTGAGGAGAGACAGGTACCAGCAGGAGCAGTAGTGGTAACAACAGCAGGATGGGGAGCTTCAGCAAGATCCTGCCATACTCCTGCTATGAGCTCGGCCACTGCTGGAAACACTCGTGCTCCTCAGCCTCCTTTGAAATCTGTATCATTGGGTTCATTGAAAGCATCAAAATCTATGGTGTGGTGTACTTGGTATGTGACCTTTTTTTTTTTTTTTTTTTTTTTTTTATGTTAGAGGGATACTATCCTCATTGTGTCTAGTAAACTTTTCTGGCAACTGCACTGGCTTCCTAAGCTTGATGGAAGTTTAGAATATAATTTAAAAAGGTAACACTTGGCAGTAAAGGGGTGATTGCGATAAAATATTGCATTGCATCTACTGTAATTTTATTTTGGCTCATTAGAATTATCTACAGTTACTGAAAATGTGTGTGATGGTGTCATTAGGTGACAAAATGTTAAAGATTACTGTTACTATATTGGTAAAAAGAGGTGAAAATGGATTATAGCTATGCATAGAACTTTTCATATCAATTACCTTATGCCATGATAGATCTGGTGTAAGTAGAGTGTGAGGTGAAGGGGAATATGATTTTGCTTTCTGGCTTCAAAGGTGGAAGGAAGACTTTGATCAGGAGTTAATAATTTTACTTGCTTGCTTTCTTTATTTCTCCTTTTCTTTCCTTTTTCTTTTGAATTGGGAATGACACTTTGTATTTTGAGGTTTATCTTTGTAATATTAATGACTTGCATTTGTTTGCATGCAGCTAACCAGTCTTGTGAATGCTCGGAAAATAAGTATGAAGTATGGAAAAAAGCTCTTGAAGAACTACTTAACAACATCAGTTTGTTTCCTGACAGTCAATGCTTTTGGGTACATTGGCTCCTACTGTGTTGTCAGGTGAGCATGCCAGGTGTGGCCTTTCCCATGCACATGTTGGGGCAGTTTGGAAGTAGTAAGTGTAATATACATGCTATTATACTGAGTGTGTCATGCTTGCTTTTACTCTGGGAAATTTATATGAAACCATGGAGTTGCATAACAAAGTAATCTTTTTCTGTTTATTTACTTATTTGTTTATTTATTTTTTATGTTTTTGTGCATGGATAGTCAATTCATTAAGATATAGTATAGTTTATGTGAATGAATACACATTTAAGTAGTCAGTGGTCATAGTGTGTTGTGATCAGCTCCCACAATTCTTGTTACTACACAAACCAAGTATAGTGCATGAGTTCTTGTTGGTTAGTTTGGAGAGAGGAGGTGACCATAGGATATTGATGAAGGACAGCCATTGAAGCACTTCATCATTAGCATATAAAATGACAAAAAAATTAGTATTTTCCAGTTGGAACAAGATAAAATACTGTAAAATTAGTATTTTCCTGTTGGAACAAGATAAAATACTGTAAAATAGAAAATACTGTATTTGACAGTTTATAAGACATATGGGGTTATAAGATGCATCTCAGTTTGGGCAGGCATTGAAAAAAAAAAAAAAGATAAATAAATGGGTTTAAGCTCTGTATATGAAGTGAAGGATTTAACCTGACATTTGATGCCCTCTCATATGTATTCAGATCCTTATTAGATTCCAATATTTTTCCTTGGGAAATTTTATAATTTTGTAACTTATACGCCATTGTGTACACGTTGTTTCTGTGACCCCATTATGTTGGGGAAATGGAATCTGGAAATTTTAAACACTATTGCATAAACTGTATTGCATGATTATTGTGCAGACCATCACCATGAGTCACCCTACTTTGTGACTCTCTTTTCACTTATAAAATCTTTTGTTATGTTAGGTTTTCTGAAAAAAATATAGTTTCTCATTAGCTTCAAGTTTTGTTGAACACACATGCGAGATAAAAATGTTAAAAGATAGGCATAATTTCTGTTGTATGAAGGTGTATCTTACCTAAGGAACGCAGTGAACCTTGCATGTGTTGCCAGGTTTGATGTTTAACTAATGGTGAATTTGTTTTGGTACAAACAACGTAAGCATAGTCACTTAATTTCTTTCTGACTGGTGTTATTTTATGTGAATTACCATTAAGTATGATCTGTTATACATTGTTACCTTACAAAAAAAAGAGTTGTTTTTGAGATTTAGAAATGATCATCACTTTGTTTACATGTGTGAAGATGTTTGTGGTTTGATTTAAGGGCCACTGTTGCCATAGACTTACTACTAGCCACTGCCCCAGAGCTGAACCTTGGCCTTATAAGACGCTGGCTAATTTTCTGAGACTTTTTTTAAGGTGTGTCTTATAAGCTATCAAATACGGTAGCTGAAATTGAGTCACCTCTATGAAATGTCAAATTGTTTAATTGTTAATGATATGTTTGTTGTTTACTCCCACAGACACATTCTGCAGCACTTCAACTTTTTCACAGTCTCCTTTGTGCCAGGGTTCATTGGCAGCCTCATGGCCATCCTAGTGGAACGGCCAGCACGACGAACACTCCTGGGCATCTATGTTACCAATGTGGTGAGTGCCAACGCTGCTTCTTCCCACCCTAATTTCTATTTGGGATTGCTCTTTACAAAAGTCTTCTTCAGATGTTTCTGCTTTGAGGCATTCTTTCATCTAATCCTTTGTCTCTTGTGTCTTCATTGACATGGTCCTTCCATCTGATCCTATGTAGGTCTTCCTCTTCTTCGTGCTCCTCTTTCCACAGCTCAAGGTTCACCCCGGGGAGGTCGCGACATGACACTCGGGGGTTCCTGGGGGTGAGGAAGGGATGAGGGGATAGCATTTTGTCTGTGTCTGTATGTGTGTGTGTGTGTGTGTGTGTGTGTGTGTGTGCAGGAGCAGTACTTACAGGAAGGGGTCTGGAAAGTCAAAGACAGACCGCTGTTCACTTTCCACATTGTCACAGTTGTCACACAGAAGCTTGGCCAGTGTCACCTGTAGAGAAGAGACACACTTGAGCTCATTTGTTTGCTGCTAAAACACTTAATTTGTTAAGTAAGATCAAGATAAGTTAGCTAATTTGATTAGTAAGGTTAGACATAACTAGATTTAGGACAGATTAGGTAATTAAGTTAAGTTTTGAGTAGATTTGGCAAGGTTACTTAGATTTTAAGTTGATTTGATAAGTAAGGTGATTTACTTTTACTAATGCTACTATTATTTCTACTACTATTATTCCTTTCTATCCTATGGCTGACTGGGATAAGAATGTGTGTGTGTGTGTGTGTGTGTGTGTGTGTGTGTGTGTGTGTGTGTGTGTGTGTGGCTTGTGTGGGATTGCCAGCCTGGTATATAAAGAGAAATGAACTATTGCTATTACTACTACTGCTGCTCACCACCCACAGACAGAGATACTACTGCTACTATTATTACTATTACTACCACCACTACTTAACACCAACAGAGATACTATTACTACTACTGCTACCACCACCACCACTCATTACTCACAGATGGATAGACTACTGCTACTGTTACTACCACCACCACCACCAAGGAAGACCCACCTTTCTTATTTCAGTGAGCTGAGGGTCGGTGAAGCGCACAAGTGGGTCAGCATTCTCATACCAGAACCGGTCACAGCAGCGGAGGTTCCTGAACTGAATGCCAAGGATGCAGCCGAACGTGGGACCGACCAGTCCACCGTGCAGCGGCGTCTCAATCAATCCACCAGTGAACAGATCTATGTCATCCACGTGTGCGTACGTCCGTTTCATTCGCTCGATCACCGGCCTCGCTATCTCCCTGTGCAGGTCATCAAACGACCTCGCCCTGGTCAGGTTACAGAGGGCCCTGTACTCATTGTAAGGCTGCAGTCCATGGTCTCTGCCTCGCTGGATGTTGAGGGCAGCCAGGTCCAGGCCAGAGAATGGCTGCCGCTTGTCTTCAAAGAGATGGTTGGTCACCTCATCTGTCAAGAACTGGTCCAGTGTCTCCATGGACACAGTAGTCAGGCCGTGGATGATCTCATCAAGCATCCCAGGCTGGTAGAGTAGGTCTGGGTTGAAGAAGTGTTCGCTCAGCTTGACAGGAGGGTTGCGCTTGGCAAATATTCCATCCATGCGCTCCAGGGAAGGCTTGAGTAGAGAGTGGCCAAAGCGGAAGGCTATGCCAAATTCATTGAGCACTGTTGGGTTGCAGTATGCATCGTAATCTGAGAGAGAGAGAGAGAGAGAGAGAGAGAGAGAGAGAGAGAGAGAGAGAGAGAGAGAGAGAGATAGTCATTAGGAGTGCAGTGTGTTAGAGGGAAATGTTGCACACACACACACACACACACACACACACACACACACACACACACACACACACACACACACACACACACACACACACAGACACACACACACACACACACACACACACCTAGAGTCAGCTGGCCTGGCATGGAGCGGGTCAGGGGGATGCAGAATGGCTGGCCAGATGATATATTGACAGGAGGGAAAAATGGATCGTTCTGAGGAATGGCTATGGGGAAACACTCAGGGTGGACTGTCTGGGGAGAGTCACATCTGCGGCAATCCAGAATCGAGTCTTGGAAACCTGGAAGAGAGAGAAGTGAATGTGTTTAGTGGGTGAGGTGAAGAGATGCTGGGCCAGGAGTCAGTGTATTTACAGACATGAAGTAAAGAGAGAATAGGTACTTTTTTTTTTTATCAACACATACACAGTTAAGTTAATATTAGAAAACATATACCTGTTAACACTAGAATGAGAAAGAGAAACATGAGATTTGATAACTAATGGAAAAAAACAGATAATGATAAACAACAAAGATAGATTAGGTTAGGAACAGACTAAGAAAATATATAGTTTTAGTGACAAGTATGCAGAAATTAAAGAAAACTAGACATATAAAGATCAGGAGACAACAAATCAATAGTTTATCAGACCTTGGAAGCTACAACTATGTAAACACACACACACACACACACACACACACACACACACACACACACACACACACACACACACACACACACACACACACACACCTACCTTTGTTGATGGGGGTGAAAATAATATCATGGTCAATAAACTGGCCCCACTGCATGACCATTAGGGTATAGCGGACATGCGGTGCAGACACGTCGTTGTGCATGTTGGTGGAAATGAGCCGAGGGGAAGGGAGAGGCTTGCCGGTGACTGAAGTGACGCGAGGTTTAGACAGACCTGGGGATGACAAGAGAAGGTTTAGGGGTACTTGAGTGTATTGTAAAGAAATTCATTTGTTTATCTATCTGTCAGGCTGGCAGTCCCACAGAAGGCAAGGTTTGGGGATACTTGATTGTACTGTAAGGAAATTGGTTTGTTAATCTATCTATCTGTCAGGTTAGCAGTCCTATAGAAGATAAAGTATGGGGGTACTTCAGTGAGAATTAAGTTTATATATCTATCTGTGACACTGGCAGTCCTATACAAAGCACAGACAAGGCACCACACACACACACACACAATAGTAACAGTAATATATCTATCTGTCTGTCTGTCTATCTACATACAAGGCTAGCAATCCCACAGAAGCCAGCCCAGACAAGGCACCACACACTCACACACACAATAATAATAGTAATATATCTATCTGTCTGTCTCTCTGTCTACATACAAGGCTAGCATTCCCACACAGGCCAGCACAGACAAGGCACCACAGACTCATTTACAAACATATTTATTTATACTCTTTCCTAACTTTATCAAGCTTCAGTTCTTTATTTCTTGTCCTGTCCTGATTACTGACCCTGAGAATTTTGCTTATGTCATCCTTGTCATGCTCTCTATATCACTTTGGGACCTCTAGCTGACTGAAATGACTTCTCTCTGATTCTTAACTTTATAAAGCCTGAACACATTATTTATGTTCTATCCCTAACACTAATACAGACACATAGACATCTATCTGATCTACTCTTGACTTTATCCCTTATTTCATCAAACTTAAACACTTAATTTCTTCACCTATCCCAAATACCAACACACACACATGCACACACACATATATATACACACATACACAGACATACAGACAGACAGACACTCACCGTTTTCATAAGAAGGACGTAGGAGTCGACTTTTTGCCCTGAACGACTTGCCGAAGGACGGGAAGTTAAGATTATTGCACCACCCTGTAGCTGTGCGGAAACGCAAAGTGTGGTCGCAGGGCAGTGTCTGGTCGTCACGCTCAAACACGCTAGGAATTTCCGTGATATCGCTGACGTCGGTGTTAGGCAGAACCTCCATCAAATCCAGTACGTTGTTTGGGGAACCTGACTCGATGTCTTTGAGCTGGCCGTCTGCTGCCCGAGTCTTGCGTGACCTGGCTCTGGTGGTGGAGAGACTGTCAGTGGTGAGGCGTGGTAGACAAAACTGTGGTGTTTTTATCATTTTCTCTGTTGTTTTATTGTTTGCTTGGCTTTCTGTTGTTAATTATGGGAAATTTCTGCTGTTTTTGTGTCTTGTTCACCTCAAAATACATCAGTCTAAGGCTCTGAATAACCCTTTCACTAACTAATGCACTCATCTATCACACAAACACATACTTGAATCTTCCTGAGGTCTTGCAGTCAATCTGGTTGGTGTCGGCCATGAGGATCTGGGTGTTTGCCGGGCCGCGCTGCACCTTGAGGAGGCCGCCAGAGAAGGCACGCAGCTCGTCACTCTCCTCCTTGCTGGACCCGTAGATCACCGACCCATCAATGAAGGATGTCACTTGGTTGATCTGTTCTCTGGGGCCTGTGTGAAGTGTCACCATTAATAAGACTAGTGAAGCAACATTACATAAACTCAGTGATAGTATTTATGATAGCTCTCTGATAATTTACACC
>NW_026973743.1:137500-162500 GCF_035594125.1 Scylla paramamosain
AACCCTGACGTAACCTAAACTAACCTAACCCTAACCCTAATCCTTGCCTTTTTTTTTTTTTTTTTTTTTTTTTTTCATAATTAAGTAATAACTTCAAATAACTATAAGTATTCTGATTCCCTTAATGGCTAACCTCACCCTGCCCTGCACAGCTCCAGCAGCCAGCCAACAGTGACCCTCAAGCACTTGGAAGGGGAGGGTGTAGCATGGGAATGCATCAGTTCATTAAAACTTGTTTTTTTTTTTTTTTTTTTTTTTTTTTTTTTTTTTTAACAAGTTTCCAGAAGTTGATATATATTGCATGATATTCTACAACCTTAATTCTATCTGACATGTACGTATTAACCCTAGAAGAGGCTGAGGTTATCTCCATATTATCCTTTTCTTTCCCTCAGGCTTTATTTTTAGTTAATTGCTTTGAAAGAGATATCATAGAAACTTTGTTAATATATCTACATTTTATATCTATAGAATTTTAAGTTTTTCATTTTGTCCGAAAATACAATTTTTTTCACCGTTAATTTTCTCCACTCCTTTTTCCTGTTTTCTTTTTACATTTTTAAGGTAGGGGAGTGCAGGCCAAAATAAACCAAAGTTGGGAAGCCTGAAAAGTTTAAGGAGTAAAAAACACTGTTTTGCGCAGAAATCCTTAAAAATAGTCAACAAACAGAGAATATCCCATCCCCCCATATTCCCCACTACACTATTCTAACTGTGAGATTACTAACCTTGCTAATTGGGAGGCTCCATCACCCAGATCTCCCATTATGCTATTCTTACCAGTAAATTGCAGTTTAACACCACAAATCCTATCTTTTTTTCTGTCCCTAACAAGCTTGGAGACATGGTGGGAAAATGGAGTTTTAGGGTGGAAGAAGCTAAATTATGCCAAATTTTGACATTCGTTGGAAAGTCTAAGGATGAGGTGCCATATATTGAAAACTGGGAACTTTCTAGCTTAACCTAACTTTACCCAACCTAACTGAAAGGCGAGTCCTGTCCCCCCTTTAAAGACACTAATCCAGCTTAACCAGTGCATCTTTCTCCAGTGGATGTCCCCATTAAGAACACTAACTTAACTTAACCAGGGGGGCTTATGTATGTAGATGAGAATTTCTCAGATGATGTTTTGGTGTATAGTCTCTGCAACAACATCTCTTTATCTTTCATGGTCTGTCTCTTTGTGTGTGTGTGTGTGTGTGTGTGTGTGTGTGTGTGTGTGTGTGTGTGTGTGTGTGTGTGTGTGTGTGTGTGTGTGTGTACTTTTTAGAGATGACCTTCTAGTTGTTCTTCTCTTATGGTATTTTTCTTTTCTGTCTCTTTCTGTACAATATGTCCTTTATTTCCTCAGCATCCTGAATGGTATTCTTGGTAATATCTGTTTTATTTTCTCTCTACCTCTCCCTTCCACAGCACTCATCCAGGTGGAGGTAGAACCAGTGGGACGATGGTTTCCACATATATGAGGCACGGCGTCTGCGGGGCCACCTCACCTCCTCAGTTGGGGAAAGTGAAGAGGAGAGTGAGGAGGAGGAGGCTCAGGAGGTGGAGGTGGAGGATGACATACACTATCTTCGCTCTCTCAACCCAGCAGACTGGAAGGTGAGAACTCAGCCAGCATGGTCCAGTCATAGCAACATAAGAATGGAGAAGACTGCAAAAGATTGGCTGGCCTACACTGGATAACTCCTGTACTAACCATGAAAATCTGTTATCCTCCTCTTCCCCATGCAGTCAGCCTTCCTATTGCCATCTGGCCTCTATATGCATATGCCTAGTCATCTAACCTCATGATATCACATATGGTGTAGGTGCTGACCACATGAATGCTAAGCCTGTTTCTATTTGTCCACTACTCTGTGAACCAGTTCTTACTAAGCTCTTTTCAAAACCTAAACTTATCTAGCATATATAGTTCTGTCTTGATTGTTCACTATGAGGAGCATCACTTACCTCTGTCATTTATTTGATTAGTATCTTTCTTTTATATATTGATACATTTCTACAACATTGCCTTTCAGGACCAGGATCATTATGCAGTACTGGGACTCCGAAAGCACAGGTACAAGGCCTCTGATGATGACATCAAAAGAGCGTGTAAGTCCTGGTGGCATCTGGAGCTAGAGTGTATAGTGTACTGAGTACCAAGTTTTAGTGCACCTGCTGTTTGAAGGTATTTTTATAGTGCCAGTTTTCAGTTGCAGTGTCAGCCCTTTTAGTCTTGGTATTTTTATTTTATTTGTATATTTTCAATAACTACATTTTATTTGTGCCTTGCTATGGATGTATGTGGTTGGCTTTGCTATACCAAAGCTCCTGGGGTGTAGTATGGTGGTTTGAGACTATGACTATGGCCACACTGGCAATGGTTGTGAGCAAGCAGGTGAGTGTGATAAATGGTGAGAAAAGTGGGAGCATTGTACCAAATAAGTGTGGCCACACTGACAGTGAGTGGGCGTGGGCGAGCTGTGTCTTCCTGTGGCCCACAGCGAGGAGCATTGTCAGTTGACTTTTGTCAATCATCTGGCACAGGCAGTTTGTTGCCTGCTATTGACATTGCATGGCTAATTATTGAAGTTTTGCTCACACCAGTCATTTGGGATACATTTGCTAAAGTAGAACCCAAAGGGAATGCCATCATGTTGTTTGTAGTAATTACTATTAATTATGAAACCATGTCCATAACTGTTAGCTTTAACAAGCTCTTGAATTGTAGCTAGGTGGTGCATACAGAAGAGCAGAGAGAATGTGTCTGAAGAATAGTTGGCGCCCCTATGGCTATGAGTGTGAATGATATTTGTAAGAGTGTGTGGTGGTTTGTCTGGGCCACCCCATGTGGGATTGGCAACCTGATATATAGATAGATAGATAGACATTATATTTTCTGATCATTGGTTTTATGCTAAGATATCTGTAAGTCTAATATAATAATTAGCATTCCCTTTGGTACGTGCTTAAAACAGGATGACCCAACACTTGGGTAAAGGAATGAGAGTGCAGCATTAGTGTGCACTTCCGTCCATTGTGTTACTCCTCACAGACCGCACGATGGTTCTGTGGCACCACCCAGACAAGCGGCGAGCAGCTGGGGAGGAGGTGAGGGATGACGATGACTACTTCACCTGCATCACCAAAGCCTATGAGATTCTCGGGGACCCCATCAAGCGACGCTTCCTGGGACTCGGTGGACCCAGAGTTTGATGACGAGGTGCCGGCTGTCAGTGCACACAATAAGGCAAACTTCTTCCAGGTAAGCGCTGATCCCCACTAAGAAGAAAATTTATTCCACAAAGAATTCAAAAGGTCTTTTAACTCCATGTCATACTGTAATGTCAAATATATGTGCACACAAGGCAAGCGCTAACTCCTATTAGGAAGAAAAATGACTCAACAAAGAATTGAAAGTTCAGTATTCATTGCTATTTGGTACATCTTTTCTTTACCACTAACCACTCTGGGACAATTCTTCACATTCTACAGCCATTCTCAAACATTATACTGGCTAGAAATTGCAAAAAATCTATTCCTTTTCACCGCTTTTTTCTTGCAGGTGGTTATAAAGATTGTATACATTACTTGTAGTGGTGTGGATGATTACATATCACTGAAGGGATTAACTCCATCTCATATTGTAATGTCAGGTCTATATATTAGATTATATAACTCTCTCTCCTCTCTCTCTCTCTCTCTCTCTCTCTCTCTCTCTCTCTCTCTCTCCTCTCTCTCTCTCTCTCTCTCTCTTCTCTCTCTCTCTCTCTTCTCTCCTCTCCTCTCTCTCTCTCTCTCTCTCTCTCTCTCTCTCTCTCTCTTCTTCAGTCTCCACCACATCTTTGTAAGGCACAGTGTTGCATTGCAGATTTTCACAGGGGTGTTTGAGTGCAATGCTCGTTGGTCCACCCACAAGCACGTTCCTGGCTTGGGCAAACCTGATGACACCAAACAAAAGGTCAGTCCAGATTAGCAGATTAAGTAACTGGAGAGAGTGATTGGCCTGTACAGTCACATCAATCTCCCTTGTACTGTTTTAGAAGTGAGATTACTAGTAGCAGAAATGCAAGTAGATATTTGGTGACAGTTTACTTTTTATAGTTACCATCATCATATGCTATGTTGATGGAAAGATAGACCAGTAATTTTGAAAGTTTGTTTAAAATATCATACACTATAATTTTCCTCAGCATAGAGGGTCCAGTAACTTACACATAAAACATCATTTCAAGATTTCTTTATGAATAGTGTTTATTTTGTATTGTTAACCGACTTAATTTTCATCACTGTGCAGGTTGATCGCTTCTATGGATTCTGGTACGACTTTGATTCCTGGCGAGAGTTTTCATATCTGGATGAGGAGGAAAAGGAGAAGGGACAGGAGTGAGTCTTCACTATTTGTATGTCTGGTCTTTTTAGAGTTATGTGTATTCCACTCCAGCCTTGCTTTATCTTCCCAAAGGCAGCAAAAATGGTGAAATTTGTATCTTGAAACATTAACATTGAATAAAATTTTAATTGAATAAGGAAATAATGCCCAAACTTAAGCCTAGACTTGACATTGGAAAAAATAACAAGAAAATTTAATATGGCTAGACAGAATACCCAGACTTATGGCAAGGAAAACTGGCACCGACATTGTTCTGATTGCTTTAACTGGTCATTTTAGTTTCTTTGAATATTTTGTAACAGTGCAATGTGACTGCAATGTTGTGGTCGCCTTCCCTTCTTTAAATCAGTCAATCTTGCCAGCCGGGAGGAGCGTCGATGGATAGAGAAGCAGAACAAGGTAGAGCGAGCGAGGCGTCGGAAGGAGGAGATGGGTCGATTGCGCAGGCTAGTTGACAATGCATATGCCTGTGACCCAAGGATAGCCAAGTATGTTTCGTTACTTATTACTGATTTCGTGTATTTTCGTTGTATCCCAATAAAAGTTGAAATTTTGTGCATTATCCCAAGAGATATTTATCACAAGGAGTACTTTTTTCTGTTGTTACATAATACTTCAAATTTCATTTTGATGGAAGGGTTTATGATGATTTAGATTGCAAAGAAGCTGTTCTTGTTTTACTTCTGACTCCTTATGAGGGAAAAATTAATTCCTGCTTTTGCTGTCTACTTCTGTAGCTAAAGAATGGGTAAGTTTATAGAAAAAGAGGGAAAGAGATGAAGAATTATATATATATATATATATATATATATATATATATATATATATATATATATATATATATATATATATATATATATATATATATATACGAGGTGTGTCATTAAAGTTCCAGGACTGGTGCCACACAAGTTTTATTTCACATCCAGGCTACAAACTATAGGTTATCTCCTTCGAAGTAATCCCCCTGGCACCGCATGCACTTGTCCATCCTTCTCTGCCAGGCTTGCATGCACTGCTGGAAGGATTCTTGCGGGATGCTCCTCAGCTCCGTCGTCACGGCCTTTTTGATGTCGTCCGCATCATCAAAACGGGTCCCCTTCATGACCTCCTTGAGCTTGGGGAAGAGGAAGAAGTCGCACGGAGCGAGGTCAGGTGAGTAGGGCGGTTGCTCCAGCACGGCGATGTTCTTCTTGGCCAAGAACTCTCTGATGCTCAGGGCATTGTGAGCAGGCGCATTGTCGTGGTGAAGCAGCCACGAGTTGCCCTGCCACAACTCCCGCCTCTTCTCGCGCACTGCACGAAGCAGACGCCGCAGTACTTCTTTGTACACATGTTGGTTGACTGTCTGGCCCTGTGGCAAGAACTCGCAGTGGACGATGCCCCTCACATCGAAGAAAGCGATCAACATGACCTTGAAGCTGGACCTGGACTGCCTTGCTTTCTTCGGCCGTGGCGACGCCGGACTCTTCCATTGAAGGCTCTGGCGTTTGGTCTCCGGGTCGTACTCAAATACCCAGGACTCATCGCCGGTGATGACTCTCCTGAGCAAGTCTGGTTCAGTTTCCAGACGCTCGAGGATGTCCTGACACACCTGCATGCGTCGTCCCTTCTGGTCATCGTTCAGGAGTCTCGGCACCATCTTCGCACAGACTTTCCGCATGCCCAGATCTTCAGTGATAATCTTCCACACGCTGTTGTGGTTCATGCCAAGCTCATCTGCGATCTTTCGAACAGTCAACCGACGATCGTCACGCACCATCTGCTTGACACGCTCAACATTGGCCTCATTCCTGCTCGTTGAGGGTCTTCCACTCCTGGGGTCATCTTCCACGTCCTCCCGGCCCTCTTTGAACCTCTTGCACCACTCAAAAACACGTGAGCGTGACATTGTCTCATCCCCGTACACTTTTTGCAGCATACCCAGTGCTTCTGACGGCGTTTTCCCCAACTGCACCAAAAACTTCAAGTTTGTTCGCTGTTCAGCGCTCATTGTTAAACGACCTGCAACAGAGGACATGATTTTAAAAGCACGTAAGAAAAAGATTAGTGACTGTAGAGGGTTGGGAGCGCAGTTGTATACTCCAGAAGGATTACTTTGAAGGGGAAATATGGTGGTTTGTGGCTTGGGTTTGAAATTCATCTTTTAGGACACCAGTCCTGGAACTTTAATGACACACCTCGTATATATATATATATATATATATATATATATATATATATATATATATATATATATATATATATATATATATAATTTTTTTAAGATTTAAAGAAGAAGACAAGGAAAGAAGACTGGCTCAGAAAAAGGCTAAAGCAGAGGCAATCAGGCAAAAACAAGAAGAGGAGGAGAGGGTGAGTGCACATTGTGATCTCCAGTATTAGCACCAGGCCAATCTCTAACTACTCTCGGACACATATATGCATTGATTTCTACAACAGACCAAGGCTTCACATTTTTCTCATTGATTTGTATTTTTCATGTCTTATGCTCGGAAATGCCATATATTTTGAAATACCATGCTATGTTGTCTTTTTTTTGAATGATATGTCTTGCTAATGTGTAAATTTGGTGTTTTCAGGTAAGGCAGGAAGCTGAGGAAGCAGAGAGAAAGAAAAGAGAAGCAGAGGAGGCAGAGCAAAGAGCAAAACAGGAGGTAGAAAAGAAGGAAAGAGAGGTGCTGAAGAAAGCATTCAAAAAAGAGAGGAAGGTGAGGAGGAGGGTAGAATCTGCTTGACATGTAAGAACTTACCACACACTTGTCTTTGACGCTTAAACTGCTGTGATCGCTAACATAATCAAAAATTCTCTTGACAAATATATTGAATTTTCGTGGTGCACTTTCTTTCTAGTGTGTTCTAACTGACTGTCTTCAGCCTCTTTTTCATCACTGCAGTGTTGAATCTCTTGCTACCTCCTACTGCTATTTTCATGCCAACTGCTCTTCTGATCTTGCTAACTGCATGCCTCACTGCACAAGTCTTTCTTCTTTCTTTCATCTCTATTCTGTCTACCTCTTTAATGCAAGAATTAACCATTATTCTCAATCATTCATCCCTATCTCTGGTAAACTCTGGAACTCCCTGTCTGCTTCTGTATTTCCACCTTCCTATGACTTGAACTCTTTCAAGAGCGAGGTTTCAAGGCACTTACCCTGTTTGTTTGACTAACACTTGACTGTTCAGGAGCCAGCACCTCAGTGGGCCTCTTTCTTCTTTTTTTTTTTTCAGTCTTTGTTGTCCTTGGCCAGTGATCCTCCAATATATATATAAAAAAAATAATAATAATAATAATGATGATGATAATAATAATAATAATAATAATAATAATAATAATAATAATAATAATAATAATGATCCCTGGCTATGGCAAGCAAGCCCACTACATTATATCCTTTCCTCCTCCTGTTCCTTTCCTCTCCCCTTTCACTTTCATCTCGTCGCAGTCCTCCCTTCCTGTCACCTGCCCCTATAGTTCTCATGACTCATGCCTGGAGCCATCATTCTACCTGGCAAGTCTTTTTTTTTTTTTTTTTTTTTTTATCATTCATTTTAAGGCTACAAAATTTGCTAAAAAAAAAAGAAAAACTAAAAAATGAAACTCTACCCACTTTCATCTTCTGTAACATTTCACATTAAAATATTCTCATTCATTATATACTTTCAGATTTATATTTTTTTCCTTTTTCTTTGATGTCATTTTTTAAATGATTTTGATACAGTTCCTGTTCATAAGGGGCTGAGAGGACTGCATTTGTATTAGAAAGATGGAAAGAGCATTAAATTTAGTGTTCAAATGTGTAAATTAATTTGGAAACTAAAAAAAATATATATACAAATTATGATTGCCTGTATTTTGTTCACGTAAATAATTTTAAAAAGCAACGTGAAATAGAATAAAGCACACATTCTTTGTCATTGCATAGATGTGATGGTGACAGTGATAAAGAACATCTCTGTATCTGTCTATCTTTATTTGACACCTCTTGATAAATACTCCATGAGGACATAACTGCAACAGATTTCTCTATTTAGTCCTGCCCTTGTATTCCCTTCCTCTTTGCTCTGAACTTCACATACTCTCTCTTCACCCTTTCCTCACATATTTCAGTAACATTTTTTATGCAAGATCTTTGGTCAAGGGCAATAAAAAGAGGGGAAAGAAAGTCCACTGAGATGCTAGTCCCAAAAGAAAGATCATAAGGATTATCCAGAATTGTTGGATAAGTGTTTTGAAAAGTTGGAACCAGCCATTTTAAAGAGTTCAAGTTATAGGAAGGAGGATCTTCTGGAGCAGGCAGGGAGTTCCAGAGTTTACTAGAAAAAAAATAGCAGTAAAAAGATAGCAAGATATGCAACATTGCAGCAATAAGAGAGAGGCTGAAAATCATTAGTATAGTATCCTCTATTCCCAGATGCTGCGGACTCTCTGTAAGGACAACAGTTACTTTGCATCAGAGGAGGGGGAGCGAGTGCAGACCATGACAGATGTGGAGCTGCTGTGTGAGGCACTGGAGCTGACCCGCCTGGAGGAACTCAACAAGGAACTAGCACAAGTGGCCCAGGACAAGATGCAAGGGTGGGAGGTACTCATGATGGAGGTGAGGGAGGATCAACAGTAGTAGTAGTAGTTAATTGACAAAGGTGAGTGAGAGAGATCAACAGTAGTAGTAATAGCAGTAGTAATTTTTTGACACAGGAGGTGAGTGTGGAGGGCCAACAGTAGTAGTAGTAGTAGTAGTAGCAGTAATTGTTGCTTATATATAAAAAAAAAAAAAAAAAGCATAATTTTTGTCATTCTTAAATCAAAAAATTTCCTAAGCCTTGAACCCAAAAGCTGCTCCAACAGACATATGGGTATCTGCATCACTTTTGAAATGAACTATGTTAGGTCTATTTAAGTCATGTTACATTACCTTATCTGATTAGCTAAATCCAAAGTAGCATAAAGCAAGCTAATCTAAATTAGAACAATCCACCCCAAATGATCTGGATATTCTGTATGACCTGTTTTCCCTAGGATAGTCAAACCTTTCAGACTATTTCTCCACTGATAGTTATGATTAGTACAAGGAGTCCTTGGTGTATGACAGTCTTGACTTTTGTCCTTCATATGTTTCTTTTACAGGCACAATAGTTATGTGTTTATGTCCTAGACTATGACTTTACAGTACAACAGTATTAGTATTAGTGATTGACATACTGCAGGTAGCTTACTTATGCTGGTTCTGACCTATGCAGAAAAATCAGTTTATAACATGGCATAGGAACAGAACTCTGTCATAACTTGAGGACCCCCTGTAACACTTCTTTGCCTCCTCTCTCTGTTGTAGGTGAGTGAGGTGCGCAACAGGATCAAAAAGGAGAGGGAGGAGGTGGCAGCAGCGGCAGCAAGGAGAGGGGGGTGGAGGAGGAGGGGGAAGGTTCATCACTCAAAGTCTGGAATCAAGATGACCTCCAGCTGCTCATCAAAGCCGTCAACCTCTTCCCTGCCGGCACAACAAAGAGGTGAGCTGGTTCATGTGTGTGTGTGTGTGTGTGTGTGTGTGTAAATTGCTTCTGTTTATATATTTTTTTGATATCTTATTATTATTGGTGGTCCACAAGGCTGTCCCTTTCCACTGGGGCTGACAGGGCTAAGAGTGTGAATGACGTGTCATTCACCTACATTCGTCTGCTGGTCACCAAACCAGCTGTTCCCCATATGGAAAGAGGTCAGAGCTTGTAGTGATTGATCTTTGGGTAGGATTGAGACCATTCACACACCGCACACTGGGACAGTGAGGCCATAACCCTTCAGGTTACATCCTGTACTTACTTGCTGCTAGGTGAACAGGGGCTACACATGAAGAGATTCTCCCAGGACTTGAACCCATGCCTTCTCGGTTGTGAGCCGAGCATGCTGACACTAAGTGGTGTGCATGTGTGTGTGTGTGTGTGTGTGTGTGTGTCTGTGTGTGTGTGTGTGTGTGTGGTGCCTTGTCTGGGCCAGCTGATGTGAGATTGCTGGCCTAGTATATAAATAGATGGGTTTTTTTAAGCTTTAATATTTTATTTGATTGATATATTGCCTTATTCTTGTGTTTCCATGTGTGTTTTAAAATGACTAATATCAAGGTTGTTATCTGATCCCTACTACTGTTCTCTACATACACACCATTTAGGTCTTCACGTGGTATAGGGAATATAACAAAGGTGACATTTATAAAATTCTCAGGATCATAATTAGGATAGAACAAGACACAATGGGTTCAAGCTTGAAAATAGTTAGAGAGGAAGAAATTGGGTCCTCAGATGGAGTAGTAGATGAATGGAATGGACTCAGTAATCAGGTTGTTAGTGCTGAGTCATTGGGGAGCATTAAAGGATTAGACAAATTTTATGGATGGGAATGATAGGTGGATATAGGTAGATATGTTTCATACAAGGATGGCTTCTTGCAGCTCCCTTAATGTTAGGTTATGTTTTTATGCATTGCTGTACTTAGAGGAACTCTTTGAACCCTCCATGCTGCAGGTGGGAGGTTGTGGCAGAGTATATCAACCAACACAGCCACCAGCATCACCAGGCTGGCCAAGGAGGTGCTCAATAAGGCCAAGGAGCTGCAACACTCAGACAAGCACATGAGGGAGGCAGCCAACAAGAATGCCTACCACAGCATGGAGAAGGCACAGGCTCGGCAGGTGATCAGCGACGCCACAGCCTCCCAGAGATATGACAGTGAGTTCTTGCTGTTATGCTGACATTCAGATAATTCTTTTGCATCTTTGTGTAGTTTTATATCATGTTGATGCTTGGGTAATTTCTCATTTCTCTTTTTATACTAATTAATTATTACCATGAGTCTTCTCTGTATGAACTCAAGAGCTTTCTCCCTTCTCTGGTGTAACTGCTGTGAATTGTCTTTTAGCTCTATGCAATATCACCAGCTGAGCTGTGAATCAATTCCAAGATATTTTAAGAAAAAACATGTTTTTAGGCTGATGTTAGATCTTTCCTTTGTGCAGCACCACAGGAGATGCTGGGGATGAACACTGCTGCTTGGGGAGCTGAGGAACAGAGGTTGCTGGAGCAAGCCCTCAAGACCTATCCAGTCTCTACTCCTGACCGCTGGGACCGCATTGCCAAGTGTGTCCCCAACCGAACCAAGAAAGACTGCATGAGGCGCTATAAGGTCTGTATATGTGTGTGTGTGTGTGTGTTTGTGTGTCTGGTGATGTGTTGCTTGCTATTCCCTGTATGTGAGATTGTGGAGAAAAACAAATCAGGTTTATCTTGTTTATGGAGTGACTCTCTCTCTCTCTCTCTCTCTCTCTCTCTCTCTCTCTCTCATCTCTCTCTCTCTCTCTCTCTCTCACTCTCTCTCTCTCTCTCTCTCTCTCCTCTCTCTCTCTCTCTCTCTCTCTCTCTCTCTCCTCTCTCATGCATTTATCTTTTGATCTGCTTTTATCTTTGTGGTCCCTCCATAAATGCATGGAGATGTAAGTGCTATGTGTGTGTGTGTGTGTGTGTGTGTGTGTGTGTGTGTGTGTGTGTGTAGTGAAGGTTTTATATATGTGTGTGTGTGTGTATGTATGTAGTGAAGGTTTTATATAGTGCACAGTAGACACTGATGTTATTGTAACTTTTAAGTCTTATTCTCACATGATGGCATTTCAGGAGCTTGTTGAGATGGTGAAGGCAAAGAAGGCGGCTCAGGCTGCTGCAGTGGGAAAAAAGTGAGGAGCCAAACCTTGCTGTCTTCTTTCCTTTGTGAGTTCAGATGTAGCAAATTCTTGTAGCTGTTGTGTGAAGCAATATTGCTATCTGAAAATCTATCTCTTGTTCTATTTCTAAGCATTATGTCTCAGCAGTGCCAGTTTTGGACTACCTGAATTGGAGGGGCAGCTACATATATTGATGGGGACACAAAAGTGTAGCTAGGGATCTGTTTCTTTCCCCTCCACTTCTCCCTTTCTCTCCTTTATAACCTCATCCCCCCAACTCTTCCATCTCTTCCATCACACTTCACTTCCACTGCTTCCAATAAGTTGTCATGCAAAAAGCAAAATTAACACTTGGAAAAGTATTTTTAAGTGCTATGGGAAAACTGCTAATATTGAAAATTAATGTTGATAAGTGCAGAATTCTATACATTGCAGAAAGCAGATGCAAAACAGCATGTGCTTTTCCTTATCATCATAGTGTAGCTCTGGAGGACAGAAGGGCAATCTCCATTAATATGGCAGTAGCCACAAGGAAGCCACTTCCTGAAAAATGAATGGATCTGTGGCAGTTGTATAAAAAATTACAAGACGTGTGAAAAAGTGTGCAGTGATTGTGACTATAATAAGAAGTAATATGCAATGATGACCATGTGATTGCATACAAATGTGTACCTTCTTAATTTTCTAAAGGAAAACTACAGTCTTAAGTTTGATTTTAAAGTAACACTAAATTTACAAGGTGGGTAAGAGTAAAGATGCCACATGAAGAGCTGCAGGTAAATGCTGTGATTAGTGTAGATCCTAATGAAGAGTTACCATAGAAAATACACAAACATCATTGAGACAATAGTTGTGACTTAACATGCTTATACACATTCACAGGTCCTTGATACACATGATTCAAGCCTGACACTTGAGGAATATTACTTTGTAAGTAATGGAGGTGCAGCTCAGAGGTGTTTCAGAATATAGCTCTCAGTGGCTGATGCATGGAATAAGTTCATGATGCGCGATTCAGTACCTCAAATAAGTGACTCAGTCTGTGATATAAGTAATAATGCAAGCTGTTGAATCATGGACGTGCGCCTCAGAATGTGTGACCTCGTAGCTTTGCCCGGACCAGCATAGTCAACCCTAACCTAGGCCAACACAGCCAGTAATAGCTTTGTGAAACACCAAAATATAGATAATCATTATTATCATCTGCAGCCACCATGCTCACCCACCACCTACACAAAATTTAATGTCTTCCACTGGTATATATAATATATATATATATATATATATATATATATATATATATATATATATATATATATATATATATATATATATATATATATTATATATAAATATATATATATATATATATGGTCATGTGTGTGTGTGTGTGTGTGTGTGTGTGTGTGTGTGTGTGTGTGTGTGTGTGTGTGTGTGTGTGTGTGCGCTATAATTTTTGTTCATTGTTCGCATCTCGCTGTGCACTCTACCTTCCATCATATCTTCAGTTTTAAGCCTTTCGTAACATCATAAATTTGTGGATTGACTTTTATTTATTTATTTATTTATTTATTTTGTAGATCAAACCTGCTGTTGGGGTGTTCCTTTTTCACGTGATCGCATATCAGGGTCTTCTTTGAAGTATAAAGCACCACGTTATCTGCGACCTTTGATTTGTGACAGATATCATATGGTCATTATTGATAAAAGGAAGCAGATGGTAATAGTGAACTGCATTACATAACCACGCATCTGTCGCTTTGATAAACCAAAATGCAGTATTTCTGCTACTACTACTACTACTACTACTACTACTACTAGTAGTAGTAGTAGTAGTAGTGGTAATAGCTGTAGTAGTACAAATACTAATTTCGTATGACACAGAGACATGAGAAATAATAATAATAATAATAATAATAATAATAATAATAATAATAATAACAGTAAAATTATACGAACTTAACACTGTTAGGCTCGTAGTGCGGAAGGTTGGCGGGCAGTAGCGGCCAATCAGACAGACGGATGTGTAGGGGAACTAAAACTACAGATAGCGACCTGATATCTACCCCGCCAGCCTTCATGATTGCGCTGAGGTACCCCGCCACCCAGATAAACCTCATTTGGCCCCAAGCCCACTGCACACACACGGTAATTCTTGTAGTGGTGTAATTGTAATGGGCGATTGTTGTTTATTTACTAAGTCGGTGGTAGTGTGTAGGATTGAGATCGTGGTGTGATGGTGGGTTATAGTGGGGGTGGTGTGGGGTATTGACACTATAACGCAACACTGCACACACAAACAGACGGTAAATTTTCTAGTGATGTAGTAGTAATGGACTGGTGTAGGTTATGCATATTGAGAAATGGGTGGTGGTTGGTAGGATTGAGGTCATTACTATCGGAATGGGGCTGGTGGTTGTGGAGAGTACTGTGGGATACGTACACTTTATATTAAGCAACACAACACACGTTACCTCATTTCCACACACAACTCGCCCCCGTGGACAGTTATGGTTTGTCATTTGCCAGTCATCCTCTATTTATACTTGTACACGTCAAGACGAGCCCTGCGGCAGACAAAACAGGACTTAGTACTGAGTGATGACAAGCTCTCAGGTGCTGGTTTGTTTATCTCCCTCAGTGCGGTGATGTGACTGATTTTGTGGCGTCAGCTGATAGTCTGAGATGGCAAGGTGGCATCTGTCAACAGCAGTCGGGTGTCTCCTGCAACAGTGAAAGCATTTGTAAACAAAGTCAAGTGCCACATGAGAGCCTTGACTTTCTTGTCTGTATAGCTGTGTAAATAGGGTGAAGCGGTTCTTGGCTTGTGTTGTCTTTAGTATAGAAATGCTTACTTAAACTTTTAGAGAGGATGGCTTGCTGCTGTTGACAGTTGCCACTTCACAGACTGAGAATGATGCCTTCATACTGTAAAAATCTTAAACATTGCAACAACACAATAGGTATAGAAATTAATTGCAGTACTGTATAGTAGGTTAAAAATTGCACATGTATGGGAATGAGCATGTGGCAATGGAAGTTGTGGCTGTCTTGAGCTGTTTTATCCAGTACACTCATCATAGGGCCTGGGTGAGCCACAGGTTGTGATGTATGGCAATACACTTCTCATCAGTGATCAAGCTTTTGGAATCACCTTATAGAAGTATTACAGCATCCTTCTCATTATTATGAGATTTTCATCTTTCTGCTTTGAAACCAGCTTGCAGTGACCTGACATTTCTGGTCAGTCAATCTTTGCTTTAGCAAGAGTGACTACAATGTTTCATTGAGTGAAGAGTCACGTACCGTGACCTTTGAGCTGCTGTAGGTTCAACTCGCTAGTATTGGTTAGAGAGCAGTTATGATGTAGGGGCATAAATGTAATGCTTGTGCAGTGCCTCCTTTTGTAACGTGTCAATGCCATTCTTGATGTGATCAGTGCAGGATGATAAGACCCGGGTCACATTGACTCCATGTATTAATTGAATCGATCAGATCCTGAGAACGTGAGAGAATGTGAACCAATTCTCATGAGGGTAGAAAGTAAACTGGTAATGTACAGCTCAGCCTTACAGAAACAACATTGCAGATTTATGTCAGTGCACAGATTTACTTATCCTTTAACTGACCCATGCAGATGAATTTGTCTGCCCATGAAGCTTATTAAGTAGGAAAAATCTAGTTTTTGCCATGTCTACTTGGATGAATTTGTTGCCTATCATTCTCTCTCTCTCTCTCTCTCTCTCTCTCTCTCTCTCTCTCCTCTCTCTTCTCTCTCTCTCTCTCTCTCTCTCTCTCTCTCATCTCTCTCTCTCTCTCTCTCTCTCCTCTCTCTCTCTCTCTCCTCTCTCTTCTCTCTCTCTCTCTCTCTCTCTCATCCTCTCCCTCTCTCTCTCTCTCTCTCTCTCGTTTTAGGTATTGGGACCATAGCGTCTGTCAGGAGCCAATATATTTTTTGGGATTCTTTTTAATAAGCATTCTTTTCCTCTTTAAAGAACATCTTACAGTTTCATTATCAGATTACTGAGTATAGTGTTTATCACTGAGCTCATGAAATATCTTATCAACTATTTTGCCTGTGATAAGGATTAAGATGATGTGACACTGCTCTACTTGAGATGATATCCTCTCTGTGATATCTATGATGACTCCAACATACATCTTTGATTTTTTTTTATTTTTTATGTGATGAGACTGGTTTTGCTGCATCACCATTGATGCATCTGATAGTTTAAGTGTGTCTGCAGATCTTGACAGTTGCTTTTGTGGGATTCTAAGAACTGACTTGCTTGAACAAAAAACTGCCTTGATGCTGGTGACTTATTTGATGATGTGTTGAGCTTTATTTATCACAAGGTACTTGAGGCATTCTCAGTCTGGATATCTGCAGTTTAACGTACATGAGAAATTTACAGCATACATACTTCATTGTTAACTGAATAGTATTGTCTTGTGATCTGGTGCCTGTGTAATTTGTTTTTCATATGCTTCCTGTGGGAGTTGTTTCAACACCTCAATAGATTGCTTGCACAAGTTAGTACTTAGACAGGAGGATTGACAGCACACCCATGCTTATGTTCCCTTTTCCATGTGTTGCCCTTTAGGTAGTGAGGAGAGACAGGTACCAGCAGGAGCAGTAGTGGTAACAACAGCAGGATGTGGAGCTTCAGCAAGATCCTGCCATACTCCTGCTATGAGCTCGGCCACTGCTGGAAACACTCGTGCTCCTCAGCCTCCTTTGAAATCTGTATCATTGGGTTCATTGAAAGCATCAAAATCTATGGTGTGGTGTACTTGGTATGTGACCTTTTTTTTTTTTTTTTTTTTTTTTTTTTATGTTAGAGGGATACTATCCTCATTGTGTCTAGTAAACTGTTCTGGCAACTGCACTGGCTTCCTAAGCTTGATGGAAGTTTAGAATATAATTTAAAAAGGTAACACTTGGCAGTAAAGGGGTGATTGCGATAAAATATTGCATTGCATCTACTGTAATTTTATTTTGGCTCATTAGAATTATCTACAGTTACTGAAAATGTGTGTGATGGTGTCATTAGGTGACAAAATGTTAAAGATTACTGTTACTATATTGGTAAAAAGAGGTGAAAATGGATTATAGCTATGCATAGAACTTTTCATATCAATTACCTTATGCCATGATAGATCTGGTGTAAGTAGAGTGTGAGGTGAAGGGGAATATGATTTTGCTTTCTGGCTTCAAAAGTGGAAGGAAGACTTTGATCAGGAGTTAATAATTTTACTTGCTTGCTTTCTTTATTTCTCCTTTTCTTTCCTTTTTCTTTTGAATTGGGAATGACACTTTGTATTTTGAGGTTTATCTTTGTAATATTAATGACTTGCATTTGTTTGCATGCAGCTAACCAGTCTTGTGAATGCTCGGAAAATAAGTATGAAGTATGGAAAAAAGCTCTTGAAGAACTACTTAACAACATCAGTTTGTTTCCTGACAGTCAATGCTTTTGGGTACATTGGCTCCTACTGTGTTGTCAGGTGAGCATGCCAGGTGTGGCCTTTCCCATGCACATGTTGGGGCAGTTTGGAAGTAGTAAGTGTAATATACATGCTATTATACTGAGTGTGTCATGCTTGCTTTTACTCTGGGAAATTTATATGAAACCATGGAGTTGCATAACATAGTAATCTTTTTCTGTTTATCTACTTATTTGTTTATTTATTTTTTATGTTTTTGTGCATGGATAGTCAATTAATTAAGATATAGTATAGTTTATGTGAATGAATACACATTTAAGTAGTCAGTGGTCATAGTGTGTTGTGATCATCTCCCACAATTCTTGTTACTACACAAACCAAGTATAGTGCATGAGTTCTTGTTGATTAGTTTGGAGAGAGGAGGTGACCATAGGATATTGATGAAGGACAGCCATTGAAGCACTTCATCATTAGCATATAAAATGACAAAAAAATTAGTATTTTCCAGTTGGAACAAGATAAAATACTGTAAAATTAGTATTTTCCTGTTGGAACAAGATAAAATACTGTAAAATAGAAAATACTGTATTTGACAGTTTATAAGACATATGGGGTTATAAGATGCAATCTCAGTTTGGGCAGGCATTGAAAAAAAAAAAAAAGATAAATAAATGGGTTTAAGCTCTGTATATGAAGTGAAGGATTTAACCTGACATTTGATGCCCTCTCATATGTATTCAGATCCTTATTAGATTCCAATATTTTTCCTTGGGAAATTTTATAATTTTGTAACTTATACGCCATTGTGTACACGTTGTTTCTGTGACCCCATTATGTTGGGGAAATGGAATCTGGAAATTTTA
This sequence comes from Scylla paramamosain, assembly GCF_035594125.1. Lineage (NCBI taxonomy): Eukaryota > Metazoa > Arthropoda > Malacostraca > Decapoda > Portunidae > Scylla > Scylla paramamosain. Next base: position 155,896 of record NW_026973743.1, read on the forward strand.
AACACTATTGCAATAAACTGTATTGCATGATTATTGTGCAGACCATCACCATGAGTCACCCTACTTTGTGACTCTCTTTTCACTTATAAAATCTTTTGTTATGTTAGGTTTTCTGAAAAAAATATAGTTTCTCATTAGCTTCAAGTTTTGTTGAACACACATGCGAGATAAAAATGTTAAAAGATAGGCATAATTTCTGTTGTATGAAGGTGTATCTTACCTAAGGAACGCAGTGAACCTTGCATGTGTTGCCAGGTTTGATGTTTAACTAATGGTGAATTTGTTTTGGTACAAACAACGTAAGCATAGTCACTTAATTTCTTTCTGACTGGTGTTATTTTATGTGAATTACCATTAAGTATGATCTGTTATACATTGTTACCTTACAAAAAAAAGAGTTGTTTTTGAGATTTAGAAATGATCATCACTTTGTTTACATGTGTGAAGATGTTTGTGGTTTGATTTAAGGGCCACTGTTGCCATAGACTTACTACTAGCCACTGCCCCAGAGCTGAACCTTGGCCTTATAAGACGCTGGCTAATTTTCTGAGACTTTTTTAAGGTGTGTCTTATAAGCTATCAAATACGGTAGCTGAAATTGAGTCACCTCTATGAAATGTCAAATTGTTTAATTGTTAATGATATGTTTGTTGTTTACTCCCACAGACACATTCTGCAGCACTTCAACTTTTTCACAGTCTCCTTTGTGCCAGGGTTCATTGGCAGCCTCATGGCCATCCTAGTGGAACGGCCAGCACGACGAACACTCCTGGGCATCTATGTTACCAATGTGGTGAGTGCCAACGCTGCTTCTTCCCACCCTAATTTCTATTTGGGATTGCTCTTTACAAAAGTCTTCTTCAGATGTTTCTGCTTTGAGGCATTCTTTCATCTAATCCTTTGTCTCTTGTGTCTTCATTGACATGGTCCTTCCATCTGATCCTATGTAGGTCTTCCTCTTCTTCGTGCTCCTCTTTCCACAGCTCAAGGTTCACCCCGGGGAGCTCGCGACATGACACTCGGGGGTTCCTGGGGGTGAGGAAGGGATGAGGGGATAGCATTTTGTCTGTGTCTGTATGTGTGTGTGTGTGTGTGTGTGTGTGTGTGTGTGTGTGTGTGTGTGTGTGTGTGTGTGTGTGTGTGTGCAGGAGCAGTACTTACAGGAAGGGGTCTGGAAGGTCAAAGACAGACCGCTGTTCACTTTCCACATTGTCACAGTTGTCACACAGAAGCTTGGCCAGTGTCACCTGTAGAGAAGAGACACACTTGAGCTCATTTGTTTGCTGCTAAAACACTTCATTTGTTAAGTAAGATCAAGATAAGTTAGCTAATTTGATTAGTAAGGTTAGACATAACTAGATTTAGGACAGATTAGGTAATTAAGTTAAGTTTTGAGTAGATTTGGCAAGGTTACTTAGATTTTAAGTTGATTTGATAAGTAAGGTGATTTACTTTTACTAATGCTACTATTATTTCTACTACTATTATTCCTTTCTATCCTATGGCTGACTGGGATAAGAATGTGTGTGTTTGTGTGTGTGTGTGTGTGTGTGTGTGTGTGTGTGTGTGTGTGTGTGTGTGTGTGTGTGTGGCTTGTGTGGGATTGCCAGCCTGGTATATAAAGAGAAATGAACTATTGCTATTACTACTACTGCTGCTCACCACCCACAGACAGAGATACTACTGCTACTATTATTACTATTACTACCACCACTACTTAACACCAACAGAGATACTATTACTACTACTGCTACCACCACCACCACTCATTACTCACAGATGGATAGACTACTGCTACTGTTACTACCACCACCACCACCAAGGAAGACCCACCTTTCTTATTTCAGTGAGCTGAGGGTCGGTGAAGCGCACAAGTGGGTCAGCATTCTCATACCAGAACCGGTCACAGCAGCGGAGGTTCCTGAACTGAATGCCAAGGATGCAGCCGAACGTGGGACCGACCAGTCCACCGTGCAGCGGCGTCTCAATCAATCCACCAGTGAACAGATCTATGTCATCCACGTGTGCGTACGTCCGTTTCATTCGCTCGATCACCGGCCTCGCTATCTCCCTGTGCAGGTCATCAAACGACCTCGCCCTGGTCAGGTTACAGAGGGCCCTGTACTCATTGTAAGGCTGCAGTCCATGGTCTCTGCCTCGCTGGATGTTGAGGGCAGCCAGGTCCAGGCCAGAGAATGGCTGCCGCTTGTCTTCAAAGAGATGGTTGGTCACCTCATCTGTCAAGAACTGGTCCAGTGTCTCCATGGACACAGTAGTCAGGCCGTGGATGATCTCATCAAGCATCCCAGGCTGGTAGAGTAGGTCTGGGTTGAAGAAGTGTTCGCTCAGCTTGACAGGAGGGTTGCACTTGGCAAATATTCCGTCCATGCGCTCCAGGGAAGGCTTGAGTAGAGAGTGGCCAAAGCGGAAGGCTATGCCAAATTCATTGAGCACTGTTGGGTTGCAGTATGCATCGTAATCTGAGAGAGAGAGAGAGAGAGAGAGAGAGAGAGAGAGAGAGAGAGAGAGAGAGAGAGAGAGAGAGAGAGATAGTCATTAGGAGTGCAGTGTGTTAGAGGGAAATGTTGCACACACACACACACACACACACACACACACACACACACACACACACACACACACACACACACACACACACCTAGAGTCAGCTGGCCTGGCATGGAGCGGGTCAGGGGGATGCAGAATGGCTGGCCAGATGATATATTGACAGGAGGGAAAAATGGATCGTTCTGAGGAATGGCTATGGGGAAACACTCAGGGTGGACTGTCTGGGGAGAGTCACATCTGCGGCAATCCAGAATCGAGTCTTGGAAACCTGGAAGAGAGAGAAGTGAATGTGTTTAGTGGGTGAGGTGAAGAGATGCTGGGCCAGGAGTCAGTGTATTTACAGACATGAAGTAAAGAGAGAATAAGTACTTTTTTTTTTTATCAACACATACACAGTTAAGTTAATATTAGAAAACATATACCTGTTAACACTAGAATGAGAAAGAGAAACAGGAGATTTGATAACTAATGGAAAAAAACAGATAATGATAAACAACAAAGATAGATTAGGTTAGGAACAGACTAAGAAAATATATAGTTTTAGTGACAAGTATGCAGAAATTAAAGAAAACTAGACATATAAAGATCAGGAGACAACAAATCAATAGTTTATCAGACCTTGGAAGCTACAACTATGTAAACACACACACACACACACACACACACACACACACACACACACACACACACACACACACACACACACACACACCTACCTTTGTTGATGGGGGTGAAAATAATATCATGGTCAATAAACTGGCCCCACTGCATGACCATTAGGGTATAGCGGACATGCGGTGCAGACACGTCGTTGTGCATGTTGGTGGAAATGAGCCGAGGGGAAGGGAGAGGCTTGCCGGTGACTGAAGTGACGCGAGGTTTAGACAGACCTGGGGATGACAAGAGAAGGTTTAGGGGTACTTGAGTGTATTGTAAAGAAATTCATTTGTTTATCTATCTGTCAGGCTGGCAGTCCCACAGAAGGCAAGGTTTGGGGGTACTTGATTGTACTGTAAGGAAATTGGTTTGTTAATCTATCTATCTGTCAGGTTAGCAGTCCTATAGAAGATAAAGTATGGGGGTACTTCAGTGAGAATTAAGTTTATATATCTATCTGTGACACTGGCAGTCCTATACAAAGCACAGACAAGGCACCACACACTCACACACACAATAATAACAGTAATATATCTATCTGTCTGTCTGTCTATCTACATACAAGGCTAGCAATCCCACAGAAGCCAGCCCAGACAAGGCACCACACACTCACACACACAATAATAATAGTAATATATCTATCTGTCTGTCTCTCTGTCTACATACAAGGCTAGCATTCCCACACAGGCCAGCACAGACAAGGCACCACAGACTCATTTACAAACATATTTATTTATACTCTTTCCTAACTTTATCAAGCTTCAGTTCTTTATTTCTTGTCCTGTCCTGATTACTGACCCTGAGAATTTTGCTTATGTCATCCTTGTCATGCTCTCTATATCACTTTGGGACCTCTAGCTGACTGAAATGACTTCTCTCTGATTCTTAACTTTATAAAGCCTGAACACATTATTTATGTTCTATCCCTAACACTAATACAGACACATAGACATCTATCTGATCTACTCTTGACTTTATCCCTTATTTCATCAAACTTAAACACTTAATTTCTTGACCTATCCCAAATACCAACACACACACATGCACACACACATATATATATACACACATACACAGACATACAGACAGACAGACACTCACCGTCCTCATAAGAAGGACGTAGGAGTCGACTTTTTGCCCTGAACGACTTGCCGAAGGACGGGAAGTTAAGATTATTGCACCACCCTGTAGCTGTGCGGAAACGCAAAGTGTGGTCGCAGGGCAGTGTCTGGTCGTCCACGCTCAAACACGCTAGGAATTTCCGTGATATCGCTGACGTCAGTGTTAGGCAGAACCTCCATCAAATCCAGTACGTTGTTTGGGGAACCTGACTCGATGTCTTTGAGCTGGCCGTCTGCTGCCCGAGTCTTGCGTGACCTGGCTCTGGTGGTGGAGAGACTGTCAGTGGTGAGGGCGTGGTAGACAAAACTGTGGTGTTTTTATCATTTTCTCTGTTGTTTTATTGTTTGCTTGGCTTTCTGTTGTTAATTATGGGAAATTTCTGCTGTTTTTGTGTCATGTTCACCTCAAAAATACATCAGTCTAAGGCTCTGAATAATCCTTTCACTAACTAATGCACTCATCTATCACACAAACACATACTTGAATCTTCCTGAGGTCTTGCAGTCAATCTGGTTGGTGTCGGCCATGAGGATCTGGGTGTTTGCCGGGCCGCGCTGCACCTTGGAGGAGGCCGCCAGAGAAGGCACGCAGCTCGTCACTCTCCTCCTTGCTGGACCCGTAGATCACCGACCCATCAATGAAGGATGTCACTTGGTTGATCTGTTCTCTGGGGCCTGTGTGAAGTGTCACCATTAATAAGACTAGTGAAGCAACATTACATAAACTCAGTGATAGTATTTATGATAGCTCTCTGATAATTTACACCACCATCACCACCCATTACTCACTTACCTGAAGGAATGGGGTCAATATCCACAGGTAAGGGAAATCCTGAGGTTCCTAAGGGGATTTGCTGAAGGGACCTCTCCTCTCTTCCTCCTCTTTCCCCATCCTCTCCTCCTCCCCAGACCTCCATGCCTGCCACAGTCAGCCACAGACACCACCATGTCACCACACAGGCTGTCATACACACTCTGGAGAAGAAATGGAGCGAGATAATGCAATGACACAAAGGGAAACACAATTTTCAGGGTCAGTAATTATATTTAGGAAAATAAATAATTGGTTTAAACTTAATAAAAGGTAGAGGTTAAGAGGGGTCTGATGGTCTTGGAAAGTGGTATAGGGGACATAATAAGAGTGATATAAGCAAAATTCTCTCCAGGTAGGGCAATAAATAATTGGTTTGTGCTTGATAAAGGCAGAATTAGATTAAAAGGAGGTCTAATCCATTTCTTCAAGTGATATGAGATGCAACAAGGGTGATATAAGCAAAATTCTCTGAGGCAGTAAACAGGGAAGGACAAGAAGTAAAAATGGATTCAAGCTTGAGGATAGATTTAAGAAAGACAGGATAGAATGGAATAGACTCAGCAATCAGGTTGTTAGTACTGAGTCATTGGGGAGCTTTAGACAAATTTATGGATTGGGTGGAAATAAGGTAAGAGCAGAATAACACACACAGCAAAGGTTAAGGTAATATCATAAAGGATAACAATTTATTGGGGCTTCCACTCATTCACCCTGCTCTTATAGACAAAGAATAACACACACAGCAAAGGATAAGGTAATATCATAAAGGATAATAATTTATTGGGGCTTCCACTCATTCACCCTGCTCTTATAGACAAGGTGGCATCAAAAGCATTTCTCTCTCTCGTAGCATAAAAGTCATAATGTAGTGAAGACTGTCATTCATCGTGTCATATTTCACAAGAGTTACTGGGTATCTTATCTCTTTTTTGGATATCTGTTACCATCTAACGAAATACTAAAATAGTTAAGAGTATTTTTACATGTCTGTCTAGGTAATAACCTAGACAATGAGACAATAGTGAAGATTGTAAACATGGTATGCTTTTCATACCATCTAAATTTTCGGGCAAAAACACTTATTTTGTTCCTTAATTGATAAAACTCAAGGTTAGTGAGACTTTTCCTCTTCTAGTATATTTCCACAAAATATGAATGCATAAAATCCCCTAAACATTATTTGTTTTCATAAGTTAGAAATAAAATTTGCATATTGAGATGGTCTTTTGGCGGCGCCAAAACAGTTTAAGCACGAATCTGTGACTGGGGTGAGTTCCAGCCGCTGTTGTGCTTATTTTACCTGTCCCACGAACACAACAGCTGCCTGGCCAACATTCAGCGACTCAGAGACACATTACCAAGTAAGCAAGTGGACATTGCCGCCCTGACAAGCTTTTAAAGTGTAAAGACGTACTGGGTATGACAAGCCGCAGCTGAGTGTTTTG
>NW_026973743.1:165000-192500 GCF_035594125.1 Scylla paramamosain
CGAAAGAAGAAGAGGAGGAGGAAGAGGAGGAGGTGGTGGTGGTGGTAGTGGTGGTGAAAGGGTTTGTCTTCAAGGCCGTGTGTCGACATGGCTAGGTAGAGAGAGAGAGAGAGAGAGAGAGAGAAGAAGAAGACTTTCATTATTTCCTCTCTCCTTTCTTGTATTCAATTATATTCATCCAATGTGTGAGAAAGGGGGTCCAGGGGGGGCTGTGCCTCCCCTGGAACCCCTAAGGTTACTAACCTAACCTAACTTATATCCTTGGGATGATTGTGGACTTAGTTTCTGAGGCAGGCGCGCTATTAATTTAATTACTATGGCCTTACAAAAGCCTTCCCCACATTGAAAACTAATCTGAACAGACATGTTCTATAGTAAGTACTCTATCACGTTGCAATGTGTTTTTAATGAATAGAGAGGAGGTCCAACCCTGCAGTTTTACCGAACAGATTAAGGGGGCGACAGGGGTGGTACCTCCCTGGGCACATAGTACATTCTGTGGCTTTGAAATCATAGTAAGTGTTTGTTGGGGGAATATGGACCTAAACCTCTTCTGAAGTAACCTTAGCCTTTTCTGAAGTTAATACTTACATGTCTAATAAGGTAGAATTAAGGTTGTAGCATATCTTGCAATATATATCAACTTACAGAAATCTTGTTTAAGCAAAAAAAAGGTAAAAGGTTAATGAACTGATGCATCCCCATGCTACACACTCCTCGTCTGAGTTGTCGAGGAGTCATTGCTGGCTGGCTGCGAGAGGTGTGTGGGGCAGGGCAGGGTTAGCCATTACAGGAATCACAATACTTTAAAGTTATTTGAAGGGTCTTGCTAACCTAGCCTAACCCTGACGTAACCTAAACTAACCTAACCCCTAACCCTAACTTTGCCTTTTTTTTTTTTTTGCCTTTTTTTTTTTTTTTTTTTTTTTTTTTTTTTTCATAATTAAGTAATAACTTCAAAATAACTATAAGTATTCTGATTCCCTTAATGGCTAACCTCACCCTGCCCTGCACAGCTCCAGCAGCCAGCCAACAGTGACCCTCAAGCACTTGGAAGGGGAGGGTGTAGCATGGGAATGCATCAGTTTCATTAACCTTGTTTTTTTTTTTTTTTTTTTTTTTTTTTTTTTTTTTAACAAGTTTCCAGAAGTTGATATATATTGCATGATATTCTACCAAACCTTAATTCTATCTGACATGTACGTATTAACCCTAGAAGAGGTTTTTTTTTTTTTTTTTTTTAAGGTTATCTCCCATATTATCCTTTTCTTTCCCTCAGGCTTTATTTTTAGTTAATTGCTTTGAAAGAGATATCATAGAAACTTTGTTAATATATCTACATTTTATATCTATAGAATTTTAGGTTTTTCATTTATGTCCGGCAATACAATTTTTTTCACCGTTAATTTTCTCCACTCCTTTTCCTGTTTTCTTTTTACATTTTTAAGGTAGGGGAGTGCAGGCCAAAATAAACCAAAGTTGGGAAGCCTGAAAAGTTTAAGGAGTAAAACACTGCTTTTGCGCAGAAATCCTTAAAAATAGTCAACAAACAGAGAATATCCCATCCCCCCCATATTCCCCACTACACTATTCTAACTGTGAGATTACTAACCTTGCTAATTGGGAGGCTCCATCACCCAGATCTCCCATTATGCTATTCTTACCAGTAAATTGGCAGTTTAACACCACAAATCCTATCTTTTTTCTGTCCCTAACAAGCTTGGAGACATGGTGGGAAAATGGAGTTTTAGGGTGGGAAGAAGCTAAATTATGCCAAATTTTGACATTCGTTGGAAAGTCTAAGGATGAGGTGCCATATATTGAAAACTGGGGAACTTTCTTAGGCTTAACCTAACTTTACCCAATGGCTAACTGAAAGGCGAGTCCTGTCCCCCCTTTAAAGACACTTCTAATCCAGCTTAACCAGTGCATCTTTCTCCAGTGGATGTCCCCATTAAGAACACTAACTTAACTTAACCAGGGGGCTTTGTATGTAGATGAGAATTTCTCAGATGATGTTTTGGTGTATAATCTCTACAACAACATCTCTTTATCTTTTCTATGGTCTGTCTCTTTGTGTGTGTGTGTGTGTGTGTGTGTGTGTGTGTGTGTGTGTGTGTGTACTTTTTAGAGAGATGACCTTCTAGTTGTTCTCTTATGGTATTTTCTTCTTTTCTGTCTCTTTCTGTACAATATGTCCTTTATTTCCTCAGCATCCTGAATGGTATTCTTGGTAATATCTGTTTTATTTTCTCTCTCTACCTCTCCCTTCCACAGCACTCATCCAGGTGGGAGGTAGAACCAGTGGGACGATGGCTTGGCCACATATATGAGGCACGGCGTCTGCGGGGCCACCTCACCTCCTCAGTTGGGGAAAGTGAAGAGGAGAGTGAGGAGGAGGAGGCTCAGGAGGTGGAGGTGGAGGATGACATACTAACTTATCTTCGCTCTCTCAACCCAGCAGACTGGAAGGTGAGAACTCAGCCAGCATGGTCCAGTCATAGCAACATAAGAATGGAGTAAGACTGCAAAAGATTGGCTGGCCTACACTGGATAACTCCTGTACTAACCATGAAAATCTGTTATCCTCCTCTCTTCCCCCATGCAGTCAGCCTTCCTATTGCCATCTGGCCTCTATATGCATATGCCTAGTCATCTAACCTCATGATATCACTTATGGTGTAGGTGCTGACCACATGAATGCTAAGCCTGTTCTATTTGTCCACTACTCTGTGAACTAGTTCTTACTAAGCTCTTTTCAAAACCTAAACTTATCTAGCATATATAGTTCTGTCTTGATTGTTCACTATGAGAGCATCACTTACCTCTGTCATTTATTTGATTAGTATCTTTCTTTTATATATTGATACATTTCTACAACATTGCCTTTCAGGACCAGTGACCATTATGCAGTGTAATACTGGGACTCCGAAAGCACAGGTACAAGGCCTCTGATGATGACTATCAAAAGAGCTGTGTAAGTCCTGGTGGCATCTGGAGCTAGAGTGCATAGTGTACTGAGTACCAAGTTTTAGTGCACCTGCTGTTTGAAGGTATTTTTATAGTGCCAGTTTTCAGTTGCAGTGTCAGCCCTCCTTTTAGTCTTGGTATTTTTATTTTATTTTGTATATTTTCAATAACTACATTTTATTTGTGCCTTGCTATGGATGTATGTGGTTGGCATTCTGTTGGTACTTCAAAGCCCTTGGGGTGTAGTATGGTGGTTTTCTGAGACTATGACTATGGCCACACTGGCAATGGTTGTGAGCAAGCAGGTGAGTGTGATAAAGTTTTTGGTGAGAAAAGTGGGAGCATTGTACCTCAAATAAGTGTGGCCACACTGACAGTGAGTAGGGCGAAGCAGCTGTGGGCGAGCTGTGTCTTCCTTGTGGCCCACAGCGAGGAGCATTGCCAAGGTCAGTTGACTTTTGTCAATCATCTGGCACAGTGGCACAGTTTGTTGCCTGCTATTGACATTGCATGGCTAATTATTGAAGTTTTGCTCACACCAATCATTTGGGATACATTTGCTAAAGTAGAATCCCCAAAGGGAATGCCATCATGTTGTTTGTAGTAATTACTATTAATTATGAAACCATGCCCATAACTGTTAGCTTTTTAACAAGCTCTTGAATTGAATAGCTAGAGTGTGTGCATACAGAAGAGCAGAGAGAATGTGTCTGAAGAATAGTTGGCGCCCCTATGGCTACAGTGAGTGTGAATGATATTTGTAAGAGTGTGTGGTGGTTTGTCTGGGCCACCCCATGTGGGATTGGCAACCTGATATATAGATAGATAGATTTATTTTTTAGATAGACATTATATTTTCTGATCAGCTGGTTTTATGCTAAGATATCTGTAAGTCTAATATAATAATTAGCATTCCCTTTGGTACGTGCTTAAAACAGGATGACCCAACACTTGCAAGGAAACAGAGTGCAGCATTAGTGTGCACTTCCGTCTCATTGTGTTACTCCTCACAGACCGCACGATGGTTCTGGTGGCACTACCCAGACAAGCGGCGAGCAGCTGGCGGTGGAGGTGAGGTGAGGATGACGATGACTACTTCACCTGCATCACCAAAGCCTATGAGATTCTCGGGGACCCCATCAAGCGACGCTCCTGGGACTCCGTGACCCAGAGTTTGATGACGAGGTGTCCGGCTGTCAGTGCACACAATAAGGCAAACTTCTTCCAGGTAAGCGCTGATCCCCACTAAGAAGAAAATTTATTCCACAAAAGAATTCAAAGGTCTTTTAACTCCATGTCATACTGTAATGTCAAATATATGTGCACACAAAGCAAGCGCTAACTCCTATTAGGAAGAAAATGACTCAACAAAGAATTGAAAGTTCAGTATTCATTGCTATTTGGTACATCTTTTCTTTACCACTAACCACTCTGGGACAATTCTCTCACATATCTACAGCCTTGATTGTTCTCCAAACATTACTTACTGGCTGTCAGAAATTGCATTAAAATCTATTCCTTTATCACCGCTTTTTCTTTGTTCAGGTGGTTATAAAGATTGTATACTGGGATTCCACTTGTAGTGGTGTGGATGATTACATATCACTGAAGGGATTAACTCCATCTCTGGATGATTGTAATGTCAGGTCTGATATATTAGATTATATAACTCTCTCTCTCTCTCTCTCTCTCTCTCTCTCTCTCTCTCTCTCTCTCTCTCTCTCTCTCTCTCTCTCTCTCTCTCTCTCTCTCTCTCTCTCTCTCTCTCTCTCTCTCTCTCTCTCTCTCTCTCTCTCTCTCTCTCTCTCTCTCTCTCTCTCTCCATCTTCTTCAGTCTCCACCACATCTTTGTAAGGCACAGTGTTGCATTGCAGATTTTCACAGGGGTGTTTGCTAGTGTAATGCTCGTTGGTCCACCCACAAGCACGTTCCTGGCTTGGGCAAACCTGATGACACCAAACAAAAGGTCAGTCCAGATTAGCAGATTAACAACTGGAGAGAGTGATTGGCCTGTACAGTCACATCAATCTCCCTTGTACTAGTTTTAGAAGTGAGATTAATAGTAGCAGAAATGCAAGTAGATATTTGGTGACAGTTTACTTTTTATAGTTACCATCATCATATGCTATGTTGATGGAAAGATAGACCAGTAATTTTGAAAGTTTGTTTAAAATATCATACACTATAATTTTCCTCAGCATAGAGGGTCCAGTAACTTACACATAAAACATCATTTCAAGATTTCTTTATGAATAGTGTTTATTTTGTATTGTTAACCGACTTAATTTTCATCACTGTGCAGGTTGATCGCTTTTATGGATTCTGGTACGACTTTGATTCCTGGCGAGAGTTTTCATATCTGGATGAGGAGGAAAAGGAGAAGGGACAGGAGTGAGTCTTCACTATTTGTATGTCTGGTCTTTTTAGAGTTATGTGTATGTCACCTGTGCCTTGCTTTTATCTTCCAAAAGGCAAGTTAAAAATGGTGAAATTTTGTATCTTGAAACATTAACATTGAATAAAATTTTAATTGAATAATTGGAAATAATTGCCCAGATAACTGTAAGCCTAGATTGACATTGGAAAAAATAACAAGAAAATATAATATGGCTACGTGACAGAATGACCCAGACTTATGGCAAGGAAAACTGGCACTGCAGCATTGTTCTGATTGCTTTAACTGGTCATTTTAGTTTCTTTGAATATTTTGTAACAGTGCAATGTGACTGCAATGTTGTGGTCGCCTTCCTTCTTCTTTAAATCAAGCGTCAATCTTGCCAGCCGGGAGGAGCGTCGATGGATAGAGAAGCAGAACAAGGTAGAGCGGCAGCGAGGCGTCGGAAGCGAGGAGATGGGTCGATTGCGACCCAGGCTAGTTTGACAATGCATATGCCTGTGACCCAAGGATAGCCACAGTATGTTTCGTTACTTATTACTGATTTCGTGTATTTTCGTTGTATCCCAATAAAAGTTGAAATTTTGTGCATTATCCACAAGAGATATTTATCACAAGGAGTACTTTTTTCTGTTGTTACATAATACTTCAAATTTCATTTTGATGGAAAGGTTTATGATGATTTAGATTGCAAAGAAGCTGTTCTTGTTTTACTTCCTGACTCCTTATGTGGAAAAATTAATTGACTCAACGCTTTTGCTGTCTACTTCTGTAGCTAAAGAATGGGTAAGTTTATAGAAAAAGAGGGAAAGAGATGAAGAATTATATATATATATATATATATATATATATATATATATATATATATATATATATATATATATATATATATATATATATATATATATAATTTTTTTAAGATTTATAAGAAGAAGACATAGGAAAGAAGACTGGCTCAGAAAAAGGCAAATCAGCAGAGGCAATCAGGCAAAAACATATTGAAGAGGAGAGGGTGAGTGCACATTGTGATCTCCAGTATTAGCACCAGGCCAATCTCTAACTACTCTCGGACACATATATGCATTGATTTCTACAACAGACCAAGGCTTCACATTTTTCTCATTGATTTGTATTTTTCTGGTGTCTTATGCTCGGAAATGCCATATATTTTGAAATACCATGCTATGTTGTCTTTTTTTTAATGATATGTTGCATTGCTAATGTGTAAATTTGGTGTTTTCAGGTAAGGCAGGAAGCTGAGGAAGCAGAGAGAAAGAAAAGAGAAGCAGAGGAGGTCAGTAAAGAGCAAAACAGGAGGCAGAAAAGAAGGAAAGAGAGGTGCTGAAGAAGCATTCAAAAAGAGGTTAGGAAGGTGAGGAGGAGGGTAGAATCTGCTTGACATGTAAGAACTTACCACACACTTGTCTCTGTGATCGCTTAAACTGCTGTGATTACTATCAAAAAATTCTCCTGACAAATATATTGAATTTTCGTGGTGCACTTTCTTCTTAGTGTGTTCTAACTGACTGTCTTCAGCCTCTATTTTCATCACTGACCAGTAATGTTGAGTCTCTTGCTACCTCCTACTGCTATTTTCATGCCAACTGCTCTTCTTCTGATCTTGCTAACTGCATGCCTCACTGCACAAGTCTTTCTCTTTTTCTTTCTTTCATCTCTATTCTGTCTACTCCTCTTTTAATGCAAGAGTTAACCGACTTAACTCTCAATCACTGTTCATCCCTATCTCTGGTAAACTCTGGAACTCCCTGTCTGCTTCTGTATTTCCACCTTCCTATGACTTTGAACTCTTTTCAAGAGCGAGGTTTCAAGGCACTTACCCTGTTTGTTTGACTAACACTTGACTGTGTTCAGGAGCCAGCACCTCAGTGGGCCTCTTCACTCTTTCTATGTTTTTTTTTTTTTTTTTTCAGTCTTTGTTGTCCTTGGCCAGTGATCCTCCATATATATATAAAAAAAAAATAAATAATAATAATAATAATGATGATGATAATAATAATAATAATAATAATAATAATAATAATAATAATAATAATAATAATAATAATGATCCCTGGCTATGGCAAGCAGGCCCACTACATTGTTCCTGATTCCTTTAACTTCCTTTTAGTTTCTTTGAATATTTTGTCACCTGCCAAGTTCTCATGACTTGCCTGGTCGCCTTCTACCCTTCTTTAAGTATCATTCATTTTAGGAGCGTCTGGATAGAGAAGCTAAAAAAGGTAAAAAAGAAAAAGAAAAAAAATGAAACTCTACCCACTTTCATCTTCTGTAACATTTCACATTAAAATATTCTCATTATTATTACTTTCAGATTTATTTTCGTTGTATCCTTTGAAATTTTGATGCATTATCCCAAGAGATTTTATACAAGGAGTTCTGTTGTTCATAATACTTCAAATTTAATTTTGATAGAAATGATAATTTAGATTGCAAAAAGCTGTTCTTGTTTTACTTTAATTTGAAAATTAATTGCCTGCTTTTTGTCTATTGCATAAAGAATGGGTAAGTTTATAGAAAAAGAACAGTGATGAAGAACATCTCTGTATCTGTATATATTTACACCTCTATATATATATATATATACATATATATATATATTTCTATATTATATATATATATATATATATATATATATATATATATATATATATATATATATATATATATATAACATTTTTTATGCAAGATCTTTGTCAAGGGCAAGACAAGGAAAGAAAGTCCACTGAGATGCTAGTCCCAAAAGGAAAGCAGAGGAATCAGGCAAAAACAAGAAGAAGAGAGAGGAGAGAGGATTGGAGCAGGCAGGAGTTCCAGAGTTTACTAGAAAAAAATAGCAGTAAAAAGATAGCAAGATATGCAACATTGCAGCAATAACCAAGGCTGAAAATCATTAGTATAGTATCCTCTATTCCCAGATGCTGCGGACTCTCTGTAAGGACAACAGTTACTTTGCATCAGAGGAGGGGAGCGAGTGCAGACCATGACAGATGTGGAGCTGCTGTGTGGTAAGGCAGGAAGCTGAGGAAGCAGAGAGAAAGAAAAGAGAAGCAGAGGAGGCAGAGCAAAGAGCAAAACAGGAGGTAGAAAAGAAGTAGAGAGAGGTGCTGAAGAAAGCATTCAAAGAGAGGAAGGTGAGGAGGAGGGTAGAATTAGTTGACATGTAAGAACTTACCACACACTTGTCTTTGAGTAACTGCTGTGATATAACATAAAAAAAACAAATATATTGAATTTTTGTCATTCTTAAATCAAAAATTTCCTAAGCCTTGAACCCAAAAGCTGCTCCAACAGACATATGGGTATCTGCATCACTTTTGAAATGAACTATGTTAGGTCTATTTAAGTCATGTTACATTACCTTATCTTTATCTCTATTCTGTCTACCTCTTTAAAGCAAGCTAATCTAAATTAGAACAATCCACCCCAAATGATCTGGATATTCTGTATGACCTGTTTTCCCTAGGATAGTCAAACCTTTCAGACTATTTCTCCACTGATAGTTATGATTAGTACAAGGAGTCCTTGGTGTATGACAGTCTTGACTTTTGTCCTTCATATGTTTCTTTTACAGGCACAATAGTTATGTGTTTATGTCCTAGACTATGACTTTACAGTACAACAGTATTAGTATTAGTGATTGACATACTGCAGGTAGCTTAATAATACCTATGCAGAAAATCAGTTTATAACATGGCATAGGAACAGAACTCTGTCATAACTTTCCTCCCCCTGTAACACTTCTCTCTTTCACTTTCATCTCTCAGTTGTCAGGTGAGTGAGGTTCTCAGGATCAATGCCTGGAGGCCATCAGCAGCGGCAAGTCAAGGAGGTCATTCATTTTAAGGCTACAAAATTTGCTGAATCAAGATGACCTCCAGCTGCTCATCTTCTGTCAACCTTTCACAAAAATAGCTGGTTCATTGTGTGTGTGTGTGTGTGTAAATTGCTTCTTTTTCTTTGATGTATTTTTTGATATCTTATTATTATTGGTGGTCCACAAGGCTGTCCCTTTCCACTGGGGCTGACAGGGCTAAGAGTGTGAATGACGTGTCATTCACCTACATTTTAGTGTCACCAAACCAGCTGTAAATTAATTTGGAAACTAGGTCAGAGCTTGTAGTGATTGTATCTTTGGGTACTGAAATTCACACACCGCACACTGGGACAGTGAGGCCATAAAGTTACATCCTGTACTTACTTGCTGCTAGGTGAACAGGGGCTACACATGAAGATCTCCCAGGACTTGTCTATCTTTATTTGACACCTCTTGATAAATACTCCATGAGGACATAATGTGTGTTGTGTTGTGTGTGTGTGTGTGTGTGTGTGTGTGTTGTGCTCTGACTTCACATACTGTCTCTTCACCCTTTCCTCACATATTTCAGTAACATTTTTTATGCAAGATCTTTGGTCAAGGGCAATAAAAAGAGGGAGTCCACTGAGATGCTAGTAAAAGAAAGATCATAAGGATTATCCAGAATTGTTATAAGTGTTTTGAAAATAACAGCCATTTAGGTTTCACGTTATAGGAAGGAGGATCTTCTAACAGGTGATTCAGTTTACTAAAATTCTCAGGAAAAATAGCAGTAGAAAAGATAGCAAGATATGCAACATTGCAGCAATAACAGAGAGGAAAATCATTAGTATAGTCCTCAGATGCTGCGGAGTAAGGACAACAGATGCATAGAGGAAGGACTCAGTAATCAGATGTGGAGTGCTGTGTGAGGCACTGGAGCTGAGCAGGAATTAAAGGATTAGACAAATTTATGGATGGGAATGATAGGTGGATATAGGTAGATATGTTTCATACAAGGATGAGCTTCTTGCAGCTCCCTTAATGTTAGGTAGTAATTTTTTGACACAGGAGGTACTTAGAGGGCCAACTCCATGCTGAGTAGTAGTAGTAGCAGTAATTGTTGCTTATATCAACCAACACACAGCCACCAGCATCACCAGGCTGGCCAAGGAGGTGCTCAATAAGGCCAAGGAGCTGCAACACTTTTGACAAGCACATGAGGGAGGCAGCCAACAAGAATGCCTACCACAGCATTAGCTAAATCTAAAGGCATCGGCAGGTGATCAGCGAACAGCCTCCCAAGAATGACAGTGGATATTCTGTATGCTGTTATGCTGACATTCAGACTATTTCTTTTGCATCTTTGTGTAGTTTTATATCATGTTGATGCTTGGGTATGACAGTCTTCTCTTTGTCCTTCATATGTTTCTTTTACCAGGCACAATAGTTATGTGTTTATGTCCTAGACTATGACTCGTGTATTAGTATTAGTGATTGACAACTGCAGGTAGCTTACTTATGCTGGTTCTGACCTATCAATTCCAAATCAGTTTTAAGAAAACAGAACTCTGTCATTTAGGCTGATGTTAATCTTTGCCTTCTCTCTCTGTTGTAGGTGAGTGAGGTGCGCAACAGGATCAGAGAGGAGGATGAACACTGCTGCTTGGGGAGCTGAGGAACAGAGGTTGCTGGAGCAAGTCTGGAATCAAGACCTATCCAGCTGCTCATCTGACCGCTGGGACCGCATTGCCTGCCCACAACAAAGACTGGTGAGGCTATAAAGGTATATGTGTGTGTGTGTGTGTGTGTGTGTAAATTGTCTTTTTATATATTTTTTGCTATTCCCTGTATGTGAGATTGGTGGGAAAACAAATCAGGCTGTTTATGGGGCTGACACACTGTGAATGACGTGTCATTCTCTCTCTCTCTCTCTCTCTCTCTCTCTCTCTCTCTCTCTCTCTCTCTCTCTCTCTCTCTCTCTCTCTCTCTCTCTCTCTCTCTCTCTCTCTCTCTCTCTCTCTCTCTCTCTCTCTGTCTTCTTGCTCTAGGTGAACATACACATGAAGAGATTCTGACTTGAACCCATGCTTTTATCTTTGTGGTCCCTCCATAAATGCATGGAGATGTAAGTGCATGTGTGTGTGTGTGTGTGTGTGTGTGTGTGTGTGTGTGTGTGTGTGTGTGTGTGTGGTGTTGTCTGGGCCAGCTGATGTGTGTGTGGCCTAGTATATAAATAGATGGGTTTTTTAAGCTTTAATATTTTATTTGATTGATATATTGCCTTATTCTTGTGTTTCCATGTGTGTTTTAAAATGACTAATATCAAGGTTGTTATCTGATCCCTACTACTGTTCTCTACATACACACCATTTAGGTCTTCACGTGGTATGGGAATATAACAAAGGTGACATTTATAAAATTTCAGGATCATAATTAGGATAGAACAAGACACAATGGGTTCAAGCTTGAAATAGTTAGAGAGGAAGAAATTGGTCCTCAGATGGAGTAGTAGATGAATGGAATGGACTCAGTAATCTATTGTTAGTGCTGAGTCATTGGACATTAAAGGATTAGACAAATTTATGGATGGGAATGATAGGTGGATATAGGTAGATATGTTTCATACAAGGATGGCTTCTTGCAGCTCCCTTAATGTTAGGTTATGTTTTTATCCCCCAACTCTTCCATCTCTTCCATCACACTTCACTTCCACTGCTTCCAATAAGTTGTCATGCAAAAACCAAAAACACTTGGAAAAGTATTTTTAAGTGCTATGGGCCAAGGAGGTGCTCAATAAGGCCAGAATTCTGCAACACATTGCAGAAAGCAGATGAAGCATGTGCTTTTCCTTATCATCATAGTGTAGCTCTGGAGGACAGAAGGGCAATCTCCATTAATCATGGCAGTAGCCACAAGGAAGCCACTTCCCAGAGAATGAATGGATCTGTGGCAGTTGTACATTCAGATCATTCTTTTGCATCTTTGTGTAGTTTTATATCATGTTGATGCTTGGTAATTTCTCATTTCTCTTTTTATACTAATTAATTATTACCATGAGTCTTCTCTGTATGAACTCAAGAGCTTTCTCCCTTCTCTGTGTAAGTGAATTGTCTAGCTCTATGCAATATCACCAGTAGCTGTGAACAATTCCAAGATATTTTAAGAAAAAACATGTTTTTAGGCTGATGTTAGATCTTTCCTTTGTGCAGCACCACAGGAGATGCTGGGGATAACACTGCTGCTTGGGGAGCTGAGGAACAGAGGTTGCTGGAGCAAGTCAAGACCTATAGTCTCTACTCCTGACCTGGGACCGCATTGCCAAGTGTGTCCCCAACCGAACAAGAAAGACTGCATGAGGCGCTATAAACTGTAATATGTGTGTGTGTGTGTGTGTTTGTGTGTCTGGTGATGTGTTGCTTGCTATTCCCTGTATGTGAGATTGTGGAGAAAACAAATCAGGTTTATCTTGTTTATGGAGTGACACACTCTCTCTCTCTCTCTCTCTCTCTCTCTCTCTCTCTCTCTCTCTCTCTCTCTCTCTCTCTCTCTCTCTCTCTCTCTCTCTCTCTCTCTCTCTCTCTCTCTCTCTCTCTCTCTCTCTCTCTCTCTCTATATATATATATATATATATATATATATATATATATATATATATATATATATATATATATATATATATATATATATGTGTGTGTGTGTGTGTGTGTGTGTGTGTGTGTGTGTGTGTGTGTGTGTGTGTGTGTGTGTGTGTGTGTGTGCTATAATTTTATATATTGTGTGTGTGTGTATGTATGTAGTGAAGGTTTTATATAGTGCACATAAATTTGTGGATTGACTTTTATTTATTTATTTATTTATTTATTTTGTAGATCAAACCTGCTGTTGGGGTGAGGAGATCGCATATCAGGGTCTTCTTTGAAGTATAAAGCACCACGTTATCTGCGACCTTTGATTTGTGACAGATATCATATGGTCATTATTTAAAAGGAAGCAGATGGTAATAGTGAACTGCATTACATAACCACGCATCTGATCGCTTTGATAAACCAAAAGTGCAGTATTTCTGCTACTACTACTACTACTACTACTACTACTACTAGTAGTAGTAGTAGTAGTAACTCTTCCATCTCTTAGTACAAATACTATTTCAATAAGTTGTCATGAAAAGCAATAATAATAATAATAATAATAATAATAATAATAATAATGCTAATAATAACAGTAATATTATACGAACTTAACACTGTTAGGCTCGTAGTGCAGAAGGTTGGCGGGCAGTAGCGGCCAATCAGACAGACGGACGTGTAGGGGAACTAAAACAGCAGATAGGACCTGATATCTACCCAGCCTTCATGAGTGTAGCTCTGGAGGTACCCCGCCACCAGGGATAAACCTCATTTGGCCCCAAGCCCACTGCACACACACGGTAATTCTTGTAGTGGTGTAATTGTAATGGGCGATTGTTGTTTATTTACTAAGTGGTGGTAGTGTGTAGGATTGAGATCGTGGTGTGATGGTGGGTTATAGTGGGGCAATGGTGTGGGTTGATTGACACTATAAATGTGTACCTGCACACAAACAACGGAAAACTAGTGATGTAGTAGTAATGGACTGGTGTGGGTTATGCATATTGAGAAATGGGTGGTGGTTGGTAGGATTGAGGTCATTACTATCGGAATGGGGCTGGTGGTTGTGGAGAGTACTGTGGGATACGTACACTTTATATTAAGCAACACAAACATCATTGAGACAATAGTTGTGACTTAACATGCTTATACACATTCACAGGTCCTTGATACATGATTCAAGCCTGACACTTGAGGACAAAACTTAGTACTGAGGTGCAGCTCTCAGAGTGCTGGTTTGTTTATCTCCCTCAGTGCGGTGATGATGAATAAGTTCATGATGTGCGATTCAGTACCTCAAATAAGTGACTCAGTCTGTGATATAAGTAATAATGCAAGCTGTTGAACATGGATGTGCGCTCAGAATGTGTGACCTCGTAGCTTTGCCCGGACCAGCTGTCAAAACCTAGGCCAACACAGCCAGTAATAGCTTTGTGAAACACCAAAATATAGATAATCTTATTATCATCTGCAGCCACCATGCTCACCCACCACCTACACAAAATCTTAAATGTCTTCCACTGGTATATAAATATATATATATATATATATATATATGGTCATGTAT
This sequence comes from Scylla paramamosain, assembly GCF_035594125.1. NCBI lineage: Eukaryota > Metazoa > Arthropoda > Malacostraca > Decapoda > Portunidae > Scylla > Scylla paramamosain. The sequence continues at coordinate 179,376 of NW_026973743.1, forward strand.
GGGAATGTGTGTGTGTGTGTGTGTGTGTGTGTGTGTGTGTGTGTGTCCATAATTTTTGTTCATTGTTCGCATCTCGCTGTGATGTATTCCAATACACTTCTCATCAGTGATCAAGCTTTTGGAATCACCTTATAGAAGTATTACAGCATCCTTTTTATTATGAGATTTTCATCTTTCTGCTTTGAAACCAGCTTGCAGTGACCTTTCTGGTCAGTCAATCGCTTTAGCAAGAGTGACTACAATGTTTCATTGAGTGAAGAGTCACGTACCGTGACCTTTGAGCTGACTGATAGGTTCATACTCGGTCATTATTGGTTAGAGGAAGCAGATGGTAATGTAATGCATTACATAACCACGTCTGTCGCTTTTGTAACGTGTCATGCCATTCTTGATGTGATCAGTGCAGGATGATAAGACCCGGGTCACATTGACTCCATGTATTAATTGAATCGATCAGATCCTGAGAACGTGAGAGAATGTGAACCAATTCTCATGAGGGTAGAAAGTAAACTGGTAATGTACAGCTCAGCCTTACAGAAACAACATTGCAGATTTATGTCAGTGCACAGATTTACTTATCCTTTAACTGACCATGCAGATGAATTTGTCTGCCCATGACAGACGGACGTGTAGGGGAACTAAAACTACAGATAGCGACCTATCATTCTCTCTCTCTCTCTCTCTCTCTCTCTCTCTCTCTCTCTCTCTCTCTCTCTCTCTCTCTCTCTCTCTCTCTCTCTCTCTCTCTCTCTCTCTCTCTCTCTCTCTCTCTCTCTCTCTCTCTCTCTCTCTCTCTCTCTCTCGGTAGTGTGTAGGATTGGATCGTGGTGTCAGGAGCCAATATATTTTTTGGGATTCTTTTAATAAGCATTCTTTTCCTCTTTAAAGAACATCTTACAGTTTCATTATCAGATTACTGAGTATAGTGTTTATCACTGAGCTCATGAAATATCTTATCAACTATTTTGCCTGTGATAAGGATTAAGATGATGTGACACTGCTCTACTTGTGGAGATACTGTGATACGTACTATATTAAGCTCCAACATACATCTTTGATTTTTTTATATTTTTTATGTGATGAGACTGGTTTTGCTGCATCACCATTGATGCATCTGATAGTTTAAGTGTATCTGCAGATCTTGACAGTTGCTTTTGTGGGATTCTAAGAACTGACTTGCTTGAACAAAAAACTGCCTTGATGCTGGTGACTTATTTGATGATGTGTTGAGCTTTATTTATCACAAGGTACTTGAGGCATTCTCAGTCTGGATATCTGCAGTTTAACGCTGCAACAGTGAAAATTTACAGCATACATTCATTGTTAACTGAATAGTATTGTCTTGTGATCTGGTGCCTGTGTATTTGTCATATGCTTCCTGTGGCTTGTGTTGTTTTAGTATAGAAATGCTTGCACAAGTTAGTACTTAGAGACGATGGCTTGCTGCTGTTGACAGTTGCCACTTCATAGAATGTTGCCCTTTAGGTACTGTAAAAATCTTAAACAGTAGTGGCAACAACAGCAGGATGGGTAGCTTAGAAGATCCTATACTCCTGCAGTACTGTATAGTGGAAACAATTGCACAGCCTCCTGGGAATGAACATGTGGCAATGGAAGTTGTGGTGTCTTGAGCTGTTTTATCCAGTACACTCATCATAGGGCCTGGTGAGCCACAGGTTGTGATGTATGCAATACACTTCTCATCAGTGATCAAGCTTTTGGAATCACCTTATAGAAGTATTACAGCATCCTTCTCATTATTATGAGATTTTCATCTTTCTGCTTTGAAACCAGCTTGCAGTGATGACATTTCTGGTCAGTCAATCTCTGCTTAGCAAGAGTGACTACAATGTTTCATTGAGTGAAGAGTCACGTACCGTGACCTTTGAGCTGCTGTAGGTTCAATGTAGTATTGGTTAGAGGCAGTTATGATGTAGGGGCATAAATGTAATGCTTGTGCATAGCCTCCTTTTGTAACGTTATGCCATTCTTGATGTGATCAGTGCAGGATGATAAGGGGTCACATTGACTCCATGTATTAATTGAATCGATCAGATCCTGAGAAGTGAGAGAATGTGAACCAATTTCATGAGGGTAATAAGTAAACTGGTAATGTACAGCTCAGCCTTCCAGAATGACAACATTGCAGATTTATGTCAGTGCACAGATTTACTTGCATTTAACTGACCATGCAGATGAATTTGTCTGCCCATGAAGCTTATTAAGTATAGGAAAAATCTAGTTTTTGAAGAACTACTTATGACATTTGTTGCCTATCAGTCTGCTTTTGGGTCTCTCTCTCTCTCTCTCTCTCTCTCTCTCTCTCTCTCTCTCTCTCTCTCTCTCTCTCTCTCTCTCTCTCTCTCTCTCTCTCTCTCTCTCTCTCTCTCTCTCTCTCTGGGTTTTATATGAAACCATAGTCTGTCATAACAATATATCTTTTGGGATTCTTTTTAATAAGCATTCTTTTTCTTTATTTATTTTTATGTTTTTAGTGTTTATCATGGATAGTCAATTAATTAAGATATAGTATAGTTTATGTGAATGAATACACATTTAAGTAGTCAGTGGTCATAGTGTGTTGATATCCTCTCTGTGATATCTTGTTACTACACAAACCAAGTATAGTGCATGAGTTCTTGTTGGTTAGTTTGGAGAGATGAGGACTGGATATTGATGAAGGACAGCCATTGAATGCACTTCTGATAGCATATAAAATGAGCAGATCTTGACAGTATTTTTGTGGGATTCTAAGAACTGACTTGCTTGGAACAAGAAAAAACTGTAAAATAGAATGCTGGTGACTTATTTGATGATGTGTTGACATATGGGGTTATAAGATGCATCTCAGTTTGGGATATCTGCAGTTTAAAAAAAAATACAGCATACATACTTCATTGTATAACTGAATAGTATTTCTTGTGACATTTGATGCCCTGTGTATTTGTATTTTTCATATGCTTCCTGTGGGAGTTGTTTCAACACCTCAATAGATTGCTTGCACAAGTTAGTACTTAGACAGGATTGACAGCATGTTATGTTGTTGTTGTGTGTGTGTGTGTGTGTGTGTGTGTGTGACAGGTACCACACAGTAGTGGTAACAACAGCAGGATGAAGCTTCAGCAAGATGCCATACTCCTGCTATGAGCTCGTCCTGCTGGAAACACTCCTCCTCCTCCTCCTCCTCCTCCTCCTCCTCCTCCTCCTCCTCCTCCTCCTCCTCCTCCTCCTCCTCCTCCTTCCTACTTGGTATGTGACCTTTTTTTTTTTTTTATGTTTCCTCCTCCTCCTCCTCCTCCTCCTCTAGTAAATGTTTTCTCTTTCACTGCTGTTCATGAAAGTGTTGAAGAAATATTATTTATATCTGGCAGTGATCAGACACTTCATGTACAGGTGTGGTCCCTAAAATATTGCATTGCATCTACTGTAATTTTAGGCTCATTAGAATTATCATTACTGAAAAGGTGTGATGGTGTCATTAGGTGACAGAAATGCAGGAAGGATTAGCTGTTACTATATTGGTAAAAAGAGGTGAAAATGGATTATAGCTATTGCATAGAACTGTTTCATATCAATTATTCCATGCTGGTCTGGTCTATTTATATTATTCCTCCTGCTGAATCCACTATTTTTCTGGCTTCAACTAATGTATTATTTGATCAGCCAATGTTAAATACATTTTACTTGCTTGCTTTCTTTATTTCTCCTTTTCTTTCCTTTTTCTTTTGAATTGGGAATGACACTTTGTATTTTGAGGTTTATCTTTGTAATATTAATGACTTGCATGTTTGCCTGCAGCTAACCGGTCTTGTGAATGCTCAAAATAAGTATGAAGTCATGGAAAAAAAGCTCTTGAAGAACTACTTAACATCAGTGGTGTTGACAGTCAATGCCTTTTGGGTACACCTGCCCTCCTGTGTTCCTGCCCTTAATAGCCCTCCAGGTGACATCAGGTAAGTCAGACACCTTTCATCACATGTTGGGGCAGTTTGGAAGTAGTAAGTGTACTACTACTACTACTACTACTACTACTACTAGTGTGTCATGCTTGCTTTTACTCTGGAAATTTATATGAAACCATGGAGTTGCATAACAAAGTAATTTTTTCTGTTTATTTACTTATTTGTTTATTTATTTTTTAATGTTTTTGGTGCATGGATAGTCAATTAATTAAGATATAGTATAGTTTATGTGAATGAATACACATTTAAGTAGTCAGTGGTCATAGTGTGCTGTGATCAGCTCCCACAATTCTTGTTACTACACAAACCAAGTATAGTATGAGTTCTTGTTGGTTACTGGAGAGAGGAGGTGACCATAGGATATTGATGAAGGACAGCCATTGAAGCATTTCATCAATAGCATATAAAATGACAGAAAAATTAGTATTTTCCAGTTGGAACAAGATAAAATACTGTAAAATTAGCATTTTCCTGTTGGAACAAGATAAAATACTTGTAAAATAGGAAAATACATGGAGTATTTGCCCATAACAGTCTTATAAGACATATGGGGTTATAAGATGCATCTCAGTTTGATGGCAGGTACTGAAAAAAAAAAAAAAAGATAAATAAATGGGTTTAAGCTCTGTATATGACATTGTGAAGGATTTAACCTGAGCATTGCTGATGCTGCGCCTCACGTGGCATATGTGATTGATCCTTCATATGGGAGCCCAGACTGCGTCTCTCTCTCCAGGGAGAGAGAGAGATGCTGATTGTTAAAGGTGTGTGTGAAGCTCCTGTGCCCACTGTCTTTGTATATACAGGTTGAGATGCAGTTTTCTGCCCTGCTCTGTGTGTGTGTGTGTGTGTGTGTGTGTGTGTGTGTGTGTGTGTGTGTTGTGTGAGTGTTTGTTTGTGTTTGTATCCTCCATACTGCTGGTCTTAATCTCTCAGTTTGCCATTTATTAAACTAAATGAAGTCATCCGCTGTTTCTCACCTAACTAGCCTTATTCTTCCTTTCATTTGTATCTACACAGTCCTATGAGCAGCTCCTCCTCCTCCTCCTCCTCCTCCTCCTCCTCCTCCTCTCCTCCTCCTCCTCCTCCTCCTCCTCCTCCTCCTCCTCCTCCTCCTCCTCCTCCTCCTAACCTCCTCCTCCTCCTTGTCTTCCTTCTCATTATTCCTGTTTAACCATTGTATGTCTTATTCCTCCCTCCTCCTCCTCCTCCTCCTCCTCTTAATGTTTTCTCTTTCACTGCTGTTCATGAAAGTGTTGAACAAATATTATTTATATCTGCCATGTGTGACTGGGACCTCATGTGCACAGGTGTGGTCCCTTACTACAGACACAGCCTAAGGTGAATCTGGTCCAAATCATTTGCAGGCTGGTGGAATTTGAGTTCTGCCAAGCTTCAGAAATGCTGAGGAAGGATTAGCGGTGATGACTGCAGGCTGTCCATCGACCCGCAGGTAATCACTGTCTATTTGTCTGGTCAACTGTGCTCATTTATATGTATTCCTGCTGGTCTAGTCTATTTATATTATTCCTCCTGCCGAATCCACTATTTTTTCTCCACTAATGGCATCTCCACTATGTCAGCCAATGTTAACACACAGTTACTTTGCATCTTTAAACTTCCCAGTCTTCCCCCCTTTTATGTGACAATAACAGTTTCAATCTTGGATATGATATGTCACTCAGTCATTCAGTCAGTCAGTCACTCAGTCACACAGTTAGACATCACTTCCATGAGTGAGTCCTACCTTCACTGTAGTACCCAGGTAAGCACAGTGACAGATTTCACTCACTCACCACTACCCCCTCCCACACCTGCTTCCCACCCCCAGGGTCATCACAGGAACTAAATGCAGCATCAGTATGGTCTCACCAAACACTTCCCCTTCACACTGGTGGTGTTGACCTTTGCCTCTGTGAACACCCTGCCCTCCTGTGTTCCTGCCCTTAATAGCCCTCCAGGTGACATCAGGTAAGTCAGACATCTACTATCTTTCACTTAATAGCTCTCTCAACCCCTAGTGGAAAGGCTACTACTACTACTACTACTACTACTACTACTACTACTACTACTACTACTACTACTACTACTACTACTACTACTACTACTACTACAGCTGGCCACACACATTTAAAGTCATTTTTTAATTTTTACAAAGTTTAGACATAGACAGATAGAAGAATTTGTTTGTTGAATGCCTAATTGCCTCATTTCTGGTGTATTTTAATGATTTTTTAATTAAAGTTGTAGGCAAGGCGCACATTGAGTACGCAGGGCAGCACAGAGCAGGGCAGACGCAGGGCAGGGGCAGGGCAGGGCAGCACAGCGGCAGCACAGGCGTGTGGGTGCGCACATTGAGAAGCAGGCTGTCGTCCTGTGCGGTAGTGTTGATCATGGCTGTTGCCCAAAAATTACTTTGGAAACCTTAGTTCCGGATTCCGACTCAGAAAACGAGTTGGAGAAAGTAATGTTATTATATGACATTTGTAGAGCAAAGAGGTCAGTGTGGAGGAGTGAATACTTGGAGAAGAGGAAAACACATGGAGAATTTGCCCATAACTCGTTCTTATAAGTTCCTCTCATATAATCAGGATGACTAGTGTCATACAGCACTCTTTGATGGCGAACAGCCTCTATGAGTTGCTCTGTGGACGACATTGTGAGTACTAAAGAGCAAGTTGCTATCAAGCTGCGCCGCACGTGGCACAGGAAACTGCGTTCGAACGACTGCGTCGCGCTGGCCGGCACAGGTCTGCATCTGTGCTGTGCTGTCCTGCGTGTCAATATGTGTGCTTAGGTTTAAACCGGTGAGATGCAGTTTTCTGCCCTGCTCTGTGCTGTGTCGCCTGTGTTGCCTGCGTCTCAATGTGCGCCCGGCCTTAGGGTGTTCAAGGGTTTTTTTCATAATATTAGTGATAGTTTTGCAGGCTCTGCTTATTTATCTGTCTGTTATTTTATCTATTAATCTCTCAGTTTTACCCATTTATCTAAGTATCTGCTGGACCTAACCTAACTAGGCCTATCTCTGCTTGTCTCAATGTCTATCTGTTTACCTAATCTAACCATCTATCTCTCAGTCTATTTAACTTTGTTTAACCATTTATCTATCTCTCTATCTCAATCTATGTAACTAAGTACCTACCTAATCTAACCATCTCTATCTCTCTCTCTCAGAATGTGGATGAGGGGACAAGAGAGCCAGTGTTCCAAGTACCACCACCATCATCACTGCCACCACCACCACCACCACCATCAGGAGCACAGATTCACTGAAGTCTCTACCAAGATTTCTTTGAGTTTTTTGATAAATTTAACTTCCAGGAGAGAGAGAGATGCTGATTGTTAAAGGCAGTGTGTGAAGCCTGCCCACTGTCTTTGTATATACAGGTTAGGGTGTGTGTGTGTGTGTGTGTGTGTGTGTGTGTGTGTGTGTGTGTGTGTGTGTGTGTGTGTGTGTGTGTGTGTGTGTGTGTGAGTGTTTGTTTGTTTTGTATCCTCCACACTGCTGGTCTTAATCTAGCTTGCCAAACTAAATGAAGTCATCCACAGCCACAGCCTTATTCTTCCTTTCATTTGTATCTACACAGTCCTATGAGCAGCTCCTCCTCCTCCTCCTCCTCCTCCTCCTCCTCCTCCTCCTCCTCCTCCTCCTCCTCCTCCTCCTCCTCCTCCTCCTCCTCCTCCTTGTCTTCCTTCTATTATTCCTGTTTCCTTGTATGTCTTATTCCTCTTCCTCCTCCTCCTCCTCCTCCTCTTAATGTTTTCTCTTTCACTGCTGTTCATGAAAGTGTTGAAGAAATATTAGTTATATCTGGCAGTGATCAGACCTCATGTACAGATGTGGTCCCTTACTACAGACACAGCCTAAGGTAACCTAACCCAATCATTTCAGAAGGTGGAATTTGAGTCTCTCTCTCTCTCTCTCTCTCTCTCTCTCTCTCTCTCTCTCTCTCTCTCTCTCTCTCTCTCTCTCTCTCTCTCTCTCTCTCTCTCTCTCTCTCTCTCTCTCTCTCTCTCTCTCTCTCTCTCTCTCTCTCTCTCTCTCTCTCTCTCTCTCTCTCTCTCTCTCTCTCTCTCTCTCTCTCTCTCTCTCTCTGTTTGGAATTATACTGTATATTAAGAAATATCATTAAAGAGTGTGTGTGTGTGTGTGTGTGTGTAAAAAGTGTTTGCATTATTGTGCATTTGATATTATAGCCCCAGGTTCTTAAAGTTTTCTGGTTTCATGATTTATAAAGATTGCTATTTTTAATAAAGTTATTGAAATTGTTATTGAGTGTTTGTATTGAACTCTTTAGCTTTGTAATAGTGTGCGTCTCATCATGCATTCATTAATGATGTAGAGTGGAAATGTCCACTCCTATCATGCATAATATCAATGCATTATTGGTTTATGTTGTTATTTGTGTATAAATTGTAAAGTTATGCCAGTCTATTTTAGTACAAACTAAATATCGGCTGGAAGAGAGGACAGGTAATGGCACACTAAAACACAGGAAGGGACAATGATATAACCATCCAATTTAACAATACACAGAGGAAGAAGAATGAGAAAGCAATAAAAATGGATTATTTAATGGATGATTAATAGACCCTCATTTGTAATCTTATTTCAGGCAAGAATATTAAAAGAGACAGCTGGCTTGCCCTTTGTACTTGTTCATACGTGACAGAATGAGAGATCTAGGGGTGGGGGTGACACCTGGAAATGGGTATGATTCACGAAGGGATTGATTTATTGCTTGACTGCTGATTAAGAAAAGAAGGCGTGGTAGTGGAGGGTGGGGGGGAAAGGCGCCCCAACTTTCCAGTCGTATATGGAGTCGAAGGGAGTTCTACAGGATTATTCATGTATTTGTTGCTTTTAGCTGTGAATTATCTGGTGGTGTAATTGTTATGACCCCGTAAGTTGATTTACTATTCATTTCGTCTTTCTGAACGCAAAATAACATGTTACTTGTACTTCTGCCTGTTGTACACTTTCCTAAACGCAATTTAGGTCTTATTAATGTGGCATTTAAGCAGATTCACTCAGGGAATGAGAAGTAAATGATAGCTATCAAGCAGTAGATTAACTCTCTCTCTCTCTCTCTCTCTCTCTCTCTCTCTCTCTCTCTCTTAATACGATATCTAATATAAAGAAGCAATAATATTTAAGCAAGTACACACAGTAATCTTATAGTAATTTAATGAAAACAATACCAGCAAAGAAAAATATGAGAAAATGCATAATTTACTACGAAATCCAAAATGCGAAAAAAAAACCTTGCCAAATTGAACCGTCCCACGAAGGTTATGGATGGAGTTTTGATGCAATGAGCCTCAGTTATACTTAAAACACTCAACAAATATAACACCTGCCAAAATAAATGAATAAATAAATAAAATAAATCAATAAATCAAAATAAAAACGCGAGAAAACCTTTAAATTATCACAACGCGAAAAATACACACACGCCAAACTGGATGCGTCATTACTTAATAGTCATTGGAACTGTTATCCCCCCAATAGTTTATAGCCAACCCCCCTCCCCCCACCTTCCCTGCCTTGAGGAACACCTTCACTTATGTCCTGCTATTGTCGTGCTATTGGCTAGATTTGAGCATTTTAACCTCGAATTCACTCACATACACACACGTACATATTTATCTCTATCTCCTTGCAATAATTATAATAGTCTTCCTGGCTTAATTTTTGTTTATTCATTATTCCTTATGTGCTTATTAATTGTCATTTGTCTAATTCCCTATGTTTTAGTCTCGGTACTTTAGTTTTTTTTTTTTTTTTTTTTTTTTTTTTTTTTTTTTTTTTTTTTACTTTCCGACTCTGGCCCTTGCAATGAAGGGGCTTAATTGTTTATTTACTGTTCCTTACGTGTTTATTGATTATATGTGAGCTATTTATTTGATATTCATGATTTTTTAAAACTACGTATTTCTTGATATGATAGTTTTATCTTTTCGTGTTTTCTGGCTTAAGTTTTGTTTATTATTCCTTGTTTGTGTTATTAGGTAAATAATAATTATTCGTCTTATTTCTCGTAGTTTAATGGAATTTTTAGCACTTTAATGAGTTCCTCACCAGTCATTTTATTCGAGAGAGAGAGAGAGAGAGAGAGAGAGAGAGAGAGAGAGAGAGAGAGAGAGAGAGAGAGAGAGAGAGAGAGAGTGTCTAAATGGATAAAAAAAAAAAAATCAGTTACAGTATTTTATTTATATACAAGAAAATGCATGATAATAATAATAATAACAATAATAATAATAATAATAATAATATTTAAATACAAGGAAAATATGTAATAATAATAATAATAATAATAATAATAATAATAATAATAATAATAATAATAATAATAATATTTAAATACAAGGAAAATATGTAATAATAATAATAATAATAATAATAATAATAATAATAATAATAATAATATTTAAATACAAGGAAAATATGTAATAATAATAATAATAATAATAATAATATTTAAATACAAGGAAAATGTAATAATAATAATAATAATAATAATAATAATAATAATAATAATAATAATAATATTTAAATACAAGGAAAATATGTAATAATAATAATAATAATAATAATAATAATAATAATAATAATAATAATAATAATAATAACTGCTTTTATCTTACACAGATAAATAGTTTTTATAAATAGTTTATTGACCATAAACATTGTGTACATACACACAAAATTAAATAGAACAAGTAAAAATTTCAAAATGTAGTGAGTGACACACAGAAGACTGGTGACAAAACCTACTAAAGTCCATTAAATGATTGGCTGTCTCAAGTTTCCACATCATCAGTTGAACACACTGCTCCTTAGCACTCAGAGATGGACAAGCTTTTCATGGCTTGTGTCAATGGAGACAATACGTGTAGGGGATTTATTTGTTCTGTTTTTTCTCGTCCTACTCACTCTTCCTCTTGAGCCACGCCGGCTTCTTGTTATTCAGCACATGCTTGTGCTTCCTGAACACCGGTCTCATACTGGATAGAGACAGTAATGTATGGAGGTTTGACCATAACATCCCTACTACAGTGGCTCAGAGCCACACCATCACTTGTTGCTTGTCCACTAGTAAATAATGAAGACTGCAACCCTCATGCCAGCTACACTATACAAGTATTTACAAATTAATGGTTGGATTTTCAAAAGATCTCTGATACAAGAAAGCTTATAAATATTGTGAAAGCTTCTAGTCAATGTTATATCATTTGCTTCAACAGAGGAAGAATAATTCAATCTTCCTGAATATTACAAATGAGATTTTATCAGCATTAACTTAACCATGTCATTCTAAATTATTCTACCTAGTTTCCAGGGACTTCAGCAGTGAGTAGCTTAACCAGCACACAGGAAAGACAGTGGGAAATTAAGATATAACAGGGGTGGCCACAGGAAGTAGTCCAGCCATCTCCATACCCATGAATTTTGGTTTGTGTGCCATTGGGGTGAAATCAGAAAGTGATGCGCATACATTTTAGTAAGATTTAAGAAGAATACTGTGAGCTTTGCAGTGTTTTCTCCTTCAGTCAGCTGCATAAAAATGACATCTGGGAAAAAATATTGATCAGTCTTTTGAAAATCCAGCTTCACCTGAGTATTACATCATTAATTAACCTTGTGTGTAAGTTAGTGCAGTACTGTATAAGTGCTAAGGTCCAGAACCAAATATTTGTTATGCAAATATTTCTGGTAGCACTTTCCACACATGTTGCTCTATAAAAAAAATTAATGTATAATTTTGAGTGGTTTTGGTTGTGCTGTGTTAAGAGAAGTTAGAGTTTGACATCACAAGTTTTTTGGGGCAAGACTATTTGCATTAAGGAAGCCCCACATTGCTATTTTTAAAAGTAATAAATAATGTTTTAAAAATAAATGTTGCCACATGAAATTTCTGTATTTTCTTGCAGTGTACTAAAGACAGCATTGTAAAGCTCAGAATATCTTGAGGCAACTGTATTAAAAGAACAAAATCCATGACCACAATGTAATTCATAATTGCTAGTGAAGGCATATGAAGACACATCATTTACAAACTGTAATGCTTTTGACAAATGAAACTTTGCCAGAACAGACTGCCATAGAGGAGAGAATACAGGTGAAATTGACAAACCACACATCTGTGAACTCAAGCTTCATTCATTAAAGTAATCTGAGGGGAAATTCCAGATTCTTCTGTAGTAATGATATATATGCACACATCATAACAGTTACACACTTTTGATAACATGTAAAAGTGTTTTGTGGCAAAGTTAATGAAGGGTTTTAAAGCAAACTTCACAACTGTTCTTAATTTCATAACTGGGAAGACTAAGTAATAATATTTACAATACTCTGACAGCTAATTCAGACACACCACACTCATACTAGCATTCCTATAACTTGCTTAATACTCATGCTTGAGCTTGTAAGATCTTCCATATTTCACAGAGGCAGATGGTCACTTGAAAGCAATAGAAGCCATATCAAACACATATCAAAGCCAGTGGCATTGATATGATGGTCCAGGTCCAGATTCCATACAAGTTGAGCTGTGCTGGATGGGCATCTGCTCGTGATGTCTCAGAGGTGTTCATCGCCCACATAGCAAGATTGCACATCAACAAGAAGGTAACTTGAAAGTAAAGTTGAAATTAACTACATATACTGTGGGATTGTGACTGTAAGTAGAAAATTAAAATGTGATTGGAGAAGGATAAAAGTTTTTAATTTGTTTCAGGCAAGGGTTAGGAAATAGTGTGTGTGTGTGTGTGTGTGTGTGTGTGTGTGTGTGTGTGTGTGTGTGTGTGTGTGTGTGTGTGTGTGTGTGTGTGTGTGTGTGTGTGTGTGTGTGTGTGTGTGTGTGTGTGTGTGTGTGTGTGTGTGTGGGTGTGGGTGTGTGTGTGGGTGTGGGTGTGTGTGTGGGTGTGTGTGTGGGTGTGTGTGGGTGTGTGGGTGGGTGCATGCGTGTGTGTGTGTGTGTGTGTGTGTGTGTGTGTGTGTGTGTGTGTGTGTGTGTGTGTGTGTGTGTGTGTGTGTGTGTGTGTGTGTGTGTGTGTGTGTGTGTGTGTGTGTGTGGTTTTTAAGTATGCTATAGAGGACACACTTATTCATTCACTACATCCCACAGACTTGCAATATGTCCCCATAGCATTAGTT
>NW_026973743.1:197500-210000 GCF_035594125.1 Scylla paramamosain
AGCCTCTCTCTCACCAGCGCAATGTTGCATCTCTAGCTGTCTTCTACCGCTATTTTCATGCTAACTGCTCTTCTGATCTTGCTAACTGCATGCCTCCCCTCCTTCCACGGCCTCGCTGCACAAGATTTTCTTCTTTCTCTCACCCCTATTCTGTCCACTTCTCTAATGCAAGAGTTAACAAGTATTCTCAATCATTCATCCCATTCTCTGGTAAACTCTGGAACTCCCTGCCTGCTTCTGTATTTCCACCTTCCTATGACTTGAATTCCTTCAAGAGGGAGGTTTCAAGACACTTATTCATCAACTTTTGACCACTGCTTTGACCCTTTTATGGGACTGCCATTTCAGTGGGCATATTTTTTTATTGGATTTTTGTTGCCCTTGGCCAGTGTCACTCATACATAAAACACACACACACACACACACACACACACACACACACACACACACACACACACACACACACACACACACAGAAATTATATTAGAAATTATTAGAAATTAGATAAGTTACCACTCACGAGCCTACGTGACACCATGTATGTGAGCAACGCATGTTTTTAAGCATCTGGAGCAAAGTGGTTAAAGGAAAACTTTTGACTTGAAATGTAATTAGATTCATCAGTTATTTTTCTGGCTGACATTGTTTTTGGAAGGTGGCACTTAAAAGATATGTGAATGCTGTATCTAGATATAAACAAACATTCACAAATACTCATTCCATTATGTGTCTGTCATTAGGCCCTCAAATAAACAACAAATTAAGTGAGGAGTTACCATCTCCCTTCCTGGCTTGCGCTCCAGTTGCTCTGAGTTGTAGCAGCAGTGACGTGTGGCACCCAGGATGAAGGTGGTCTGCAGGGTGGTCTGTGTCAGGGTGATGATGGCAGACAGCAGCAGCAGCACCGTGACAGCTCAAGCATCCTGTTGAAATTATCACATTTTTAAATGCTGAAAAGTGAAGGAAAAACCTGTCTCCATGGAATGTGGAAGTACACAACAACAACTCTGAAAGATTTCTTACAATAATAAGTCATCATTCATTGTATCCTTTTTTGTTGGCCACAAGATTATCATACAAATTTTCCATAGACATCTGCAAATTGGTACCTCTAGCTGTTATTAAATATGATATTAAGTTTGATAAATGTATTTATTTCATTATACATGAAAGTAATTGATTGCAAAAAAAAATAATAACCAAAATATATTTTGACTTTTACTTTACAATGCCTTAACTGTTTGCTTTTAAAAAAATATGTAGATTTATTTTTTCATTTTAAAACTTATAGTCTAGACAACTAACTGGCCTTAAATTTTTCTGATATACAAATAAAGTAAGAAAGAGAGCACATTTCACTAACACTCATGGTGAAGTGTCCACCAATGATGGTGAAGGAGGTACACATGTAAACTCCAGTCTGACCAATGACCAACACAATTTGTCCAGCTGCATGTCTCTATCGGGCACAAACTCCACCTCCCGCATCTGTATCATGCCCACCACCACCGTCACCATGGCAACACTGAAAAATGGAATCTTATCATTCACACTGTTACAAAAAATATACTCCCATATATATATATATATATATATATATATATATATATATATATATATATATATATATATATATATATATATATATATATATATATATATATATATATATATATATATATATATATATATATATATATATATATATATATATATATATATATATATATATATATATATATATATATATATATATATATATATATATATAAATGGATTACTATTCCCAACGTTAAAAATTCTTTAGCTAATCTTACTTTGATATTTTGCATCCAATATTAACTACAATTTTTTCCTATGACATTTTCCAACTACACTTAAAGCCTTTCACTGTGAAACAAAACAATTAGAAGCATCAGAAGCAATGCATGCAGTCTCCTTTATAACCATCTACAAGACGTAGAGTTGGCATTGAAAAAGAATACATTTTGCAATTTCTTCCCAGTTCTAAGACTGGATGTGGCTGTAGAACGAATAAAGATGTCTTGAGAGTGACTGGATAATTAAAATCCCCCATAATTATGCAATTATTAACGCAACAAATGTCCGCAATAAGGTCATAAAGTTTTTTTGTCCGTAACAGGTGACTGGACTAGAGGATGATAGACGAGACCTAATGTTATTTTACAAGATTTATTTTCTAACTGGATGAAAGTGATGTCTATATTAGCAATGGTTGGGGTCGGGAGTAAATGAGGATGAAGATTGGCTTCCCTATGTTAAGGTGTTAGTTTTCATATTTATTGAGAGAGAGAGAGAGAGAGAGAGAGAGAGAGAGAGAGAGAGAGAGAGAGAGAGAGAGAGAGAATCAAGCCATTTGAAGTACATTTTTAGTCCCTTTATTTACACCATATTGCCTCTCTCTCTCTCTCTCTCTCTCTCTCTCTCTCTCTCTCTCTCTCTCTCTCTCTCTCTCTCTCTCTCTCTCAATAAATATGAAAACTAACACATTAACATAGGGAAGCTAATTTTAAAGACTCCTTAAATGAAACAGTAGTCTGATCCCCCTCTGTCTCTCTCTCTCTCTCTCTCTCTCTCTCTCAGGTGGAGTTGGCAAGGTACCACCTCCGCCCCTGCCAATGTCTCTCATGACTTCAAGACGCCTCACTGTAACCTAACTTAATCTCACCTCACCTAAACTAACCTAACCTCAACTAACGTAATCTAACCAAACCTCACCTCACCTAACCTAACCAAACCTCACCTCACCTAATTTAACCAAACCTCACCTCACCTAACCTAACCTAACCTCACCTAACATAATCTAACCAAACCTCACCTAACCTAACCTCACCTCCTCTCATCTAACCTACTCATTCCTCACCTAATCTAACTTAACTTCTTCACTTATGCTAGTTTAACCTAATGCAACCTTTGCTAACTCAATTACCTTAACTAACCTAATTAATCTGCTATAACTTAACATGAATCTAACGTAACCTATGTCCATCCAAATCTTACTTTAATCTAATCTAATCTAACCTATGCAAGTTAATGTAAATTCATCTAATATAACCTAAACTATGCTAGTCTAACCTATCCTTAACTTACCTAACCTAACACACTATCTTAACCTAACCTCACCTCATCTTTTACACAGCCAAACCTTACTTAACCTTACAATCTAAACACACTTCAACTTACGTGGCCTAACCTAACATCACCTATTCTTAACTAACCTCACCTAAACCTTACCGACACTAACTTAAAACCTACCTATGCTTACATCACTTCTATATCCTCCTCCTCCTCCTCCTCCTCTTCCTCTTCCCTAACACAGTGACTCAGCGAAGCCGTCAAGAAAACACGTAATTTCTGAATACTATCTTTAAGAGCTCCACCCAGTCAGCCCTCTTCCTCCTCCTCCTCTTTCCTGACCCCCATCCTCCCTTCTTTACTCACGTGTCTCTCCCTCCCTATACACACACACACACACACACATACACACAGAGCGGGTCTCACAATGGTAATACACACATACATACGGACACTGACCCACCACACACACCCAGTCACCCACACCCACCCACATACATGTACACACGGACGCACACAGCCTGTCACCCTTACGTCAAACAGATTACACCCTTCTTCTCCCTGTCACTCATCCATCACACATCCCAGTCTCTCTCTCATCTTCTACTCTGTTAAATAACCAGTTAACACTCCTAGACTCCCTAGCCGGCGGGTTACTCTCACTAGGACCATATGACTAAAAATACGTCACATGGCCCGGTCAGAGAGAGCTAGCCTGGTCTGCCTACGCGAATCGAAAGCGTTTATTTGGGTACGGTTTAAAGGGACGAAGGTTTAAAGGGACAGTCTCTGCGTGAGTGTGTTTGGTCAAATGCTGAATACTCACGCCTGGTTCATTATACAGCCACATGGTCAGGCACAGATCACTCCTCCACGACACACACATAAACAAACACACAAAAACACTAACTAGTAACTGTACCTTTAGTTTCGTCTGCTCTCAAAAATATTCCTCCATTACTAATGTAACCCACATTCCCTAGTGGTATACTTTCCTCGGAACACCCATATTTTTAAGAGCTTTTTTATCCACCATATATGTCTCGGTTAAACTCTCATCTTGGCTGGAAATTAAACTATATTGTATCAGTAGTGGCCATCTTGAGGTCCCGGATGAAATGGCGGGCTGGGATTGGCTGTTCACGACCCGTTGTCATGGTGATGGTGGATGCCATTCACTTGACAGCTCATATTTTCTCGCTATTGAAAGGAGTTTATTAGAGCGTAACTGAAGCGTGTAAAGGCATCATTCCGCACTATACTATTAAGATATTGTAGTTCTGAAGTGTTCCCTAGGGTTAGTAGGCTTGGATAAGGAGTATAACACAATTTAGATGGTGTGAAGAGCGGATGTTTTCGCGCGAAATTCAAAAAATTCCAGCCTCTGATATGATTACGTATGACTTAAGATATTGTAGTAAGAAAGTATCTGTGGGGTTAATAAGCTTGGGTAAAGAGTATAGGGGAATTTAAAGGACGTTTAAGAGACGGAGTGTGAGGAGAAGGTGAGTCAGCGCGATTCAAGTAATTCAAACCTGTCTGAGTTGATTCCACAGAAGACTCTTAAGATATTATATTGCTGAAGTGTTCCTAGGGTTATTAAGATTGGGTAAAGAGTGTAAGGGAATTTAAAGAGTGGATAAGGGAGGGAGTGGAGCGATTTGATGTCATACAGACCAAAGCCAGGTTACAGAGGGGTTTTATCTTTTAAAGGGGGCGACTCTGTTTCCTTGACCGAGTGACGAGGGAGAAGAAAAAAAATAAGAAGAGACATCAGCCACTGAACCACAGGGAGAGGAGTGAAGGTCCTTTCTCACTGTTCCCTATATAAGACACCATACACTCTAGAACACCAGGCCAGAAATCAAGAAACACGTGCTATTACAATATAGGTGAAGCTTAAGGGACACGTCAGTAATTCAGCAACAGACAGTATTTCACAACTCTGCTTCACAAACTTTCTCGCAAACGCAACCGGAATGTTTTAGCATGTTGTTCTTGTTTTGCTGTAGTTAAATGAATAACAGAATAAACAGGGAAGATAGATTTTTTCTTTTTTACCCAGAAACATAAAAACGTACATAATTTATACTAGAACCTGATAAAAATTAAGAAAGATAAGACGCCAGATCGTTTGAGGATACAAGTTTCTCTTCTGTTATATAAAAATTACAGAACAAACAAGAAAAGATGGATTTTTGTGCTAGTCATGAAAATGCCTTTGAAAACCTAAATAACAGACCAGAACATGATAAAAGTTCAGATAAGACGCGGGAAGATATGATAACACGGATTCCTGTTGTGTAATAAGTTGAATTACATAAGAAACACGTAAAGCTGGATTCTTTTTTTCTTAGAGTCACGAAAATACCTCTGAAAACCTAAATAGATCTCTAGAAATTTATAAAAGTTAAAATGAGGCGCGCGGCGCAACAACGGACGTAACCGAGAAATGGAAGTTTCGAGAAAAACGCGCTCAAAGTTAAACACTGATTGCGCACAATAGGATACCCTTAAATAAGTAAGTATTATACATCATTTGAAAGGTCTTGGGTAGTTCTGTTTGGGGATGTAGGTTTGGAAGTGATAGGTGACGATTTTGGGTGGATGACTTACGCGTTAATTAACGCGTATACCGTAGGTAATAATTTTTTTTCCCGATATTGTTTTCATTTGTTAATAATGTGTTAGAGCCTATTACACATAGTATTAGGTGAAAGTTTCATGAAGATTGGTACATAAATAAATTTTTTATGAATTTTTTTCCGAGCGTAAAAAAATAAAACTTACTCATTTACCGGCTCATTACCGGCTCATTACCGCTCGACTTTGAGCCTTAGTACAGGTGCTTAGATGGTCGAATATGACTTGGCCGATATCACCACGAGACTTTTACACCCTTCTACCACACGGAGCAGGCAAAAAACACGAAATCTCAAATTTCACGGTTACGTCGTTGTTGCACCGCGCGCCTCATTAATAAGACGCTGGACCATTTGGTAACACGAATTTCTGCTCTGTACTAAACTGCATTACAAAAACAAAAACAGTAGCTAATATCGAATACATCACATCACATTCTATTTTCCAAATCACGCGTGGCAGCTTCCTATCTTATTAGCAATGCCAGTGTGTTCACCAAAGGCCGTGATTCTGTTGATGAGTGACAGGGAGACCAGAACACTTAGACAACTAATGGGACTTACGGTGGCTGGGATAACGAAGCACGAAGTAACTTGCTAACGAGTACTGTAGTGAGGGCAAGACAACATCCTCCCTCCACCTTAGCCACTGCACACATTGAATGGCTAGGGAAAGTATCGTAATTATTCATTTTTAGTCGGAAGAAGGACGGTCATCAGAGGAATTCCGTAGCAGAAACTCCTACACAGCGACGCATTTCCTTCAATAAAATCCAAACCACTGCAAAATAAACCTTCAAAACTCCACACAAAACAAATAAACTAATCTACCTCCTATGGCTAATATTTGAGCGTCATTCACTTCAGGACATTACAAAACATAAACAGAATGTGTGTATGTGTGTGTGTGTGTGTGTGTGTGTGTTTTACATTTCCAGTAAGCATTAAGTTTATTAAATTTGTCTCTCCCAACTTGATCTAAACTTAAAGACAATTAAAACATCAATTTTTACATATGGCTGCTTTCCCTCCTTGTGTGTGTGTGTGTGTGTGTGTGTGTGTGTGTGTGAGAGAGGAGAGAGAGAGAGAGAGAGAGAGGAGAGAGAGAGAGAGGAGAGAGAGAGGAGAGAGAGAGAGAGAGAGAGAGAGGAGAGAGAGAGAGAGAGAGAGAGGAGAGAGAGAGAGAGAGAGGCTAGCAGTTTGTATGTGTGTGTGTGTGTGTGTGTGTGTGTGAGCATAATTTCTCTCTTGTCTAGCCTTTTCCCCCACCCTGTATAGGCCTAAGTTTTCCTCTATAGGCTCAGAACAAACAAACAAATGAATGAATGAGAAATATCCAATTTAAAGCTACAATTATTTTCACCTCTTAAACTAAACAGGAAAAAAAACACTGATATTTTCTTTAAGATTATCAAAGTTTTTATTTCCTCACACACACACACACACACACAAAGTTTTTTTTTAAGTATGTTTGTTTTTTTCATAATTTTCTTTTTTTTTCATTTTTTCGGAATCTTTTGCACACAGTTTTTTTTAAGTATATTTGTTTTTTTCTTATTTCATAATTTTCATTTTTTTCCATTTTTTCGGAATATTTTGCACACACACACAGTTTTTTTTTAATGTATATTTGTCTTTTTTCATAATTTTTCTCACTTTTTTCATTTCTTCATAATCATTTGCCTCTTATCATTCAGCTTAAGTACATTTGTGGTCTTCAGTTTAATGAATTTATTTTATTTATTTATTTTCTTTGACAAATTCATACAAAACAACAACATATTTTAATTATTTAAGTTTTTTTTTTTGACAATATTGATACAACTTGAAATATTTTACTAAGACAACTTGAAATAAAGAATAGATCAACACACACACACACACACACACACACACACAGTCTCTCTCTCTCTCTCTCTCTCTCTCTCTCTCTACAAGTAATAGTTTCATATGTGTGTGTGTGTGTGTAGGTTAAGTTTATAAAGATCATGACCAGTATTCTGTATGTATAAAGATAAGCTTAATTATACTGTGTGTGTGTGTGTGTGTGTGTGTGTGTGTGTGTGTGTGTGTGTGTGTGTCTATATATATGTAATGTACGACTTTTTATTGCACTCAAAAACACACACACACACACAACACACACACACGCACACAGAGAGAGAGAGAGAGAGAGAGAGAGAGAGAGAGAGAGAGAGAGAGAGAGAGAGAGAGAGAGAGAGAGAGAGAGAGAGAGAGAGAGAGAGAGAGAGAGAGAGAGAGAGAGAGAGAGAGAGAGAGAGACTGACCTTAAACCCTAGACATAACAATGATAAAAAAAAGTAATAATAATAATAATAATAATAATAATAATAATAATACATATTTGATAATTATCTCAATACTTGTCAACTTGATTGTGTCTGTCCTACTACAACCCACACACTGCCATGAGCTGTAGTAATATTTGTGTACACGCACCTGTGTGTGTGTATGTCTTGACTATTAATAAGACTATTTGTATATCTATTGTTTCAAATGGTAGTAGCAGTAGTAGTAGATGTGGTTATTCTCTCTCTCTCTCTCTCTCTCTCTCTCTCTCTCTCTCTCTCTCTCTCTCTCTCTCTCTCTCTCTCAGCTGTTAATCATCTCTCTCTCTCTCTCTCTCTCTCTCCTCTCTCTCTCTCTCTCTCTCTCTCTCTCTCTCTCTCTCTCTCTCTCTCATTCTTGTGTGTGTGTGTGTGTGTGTGTTCCTGACACACACACACACACACACACAAAATTTATTTATAAAGAATATGATTACAAGTATTGGGGTGAGACATGCACGTACACACACACCACACACACTAACACTAATCGAACAGGGTGGCTTAACAAACACCCTTAAGACTCAGCCAGGGTGACAACACACACCCCTTACAGCTAGCACTCCCCCCACACACTTAAAAAGTACACAAGGTGACAAAAAAACACCCTTAAAATTTTCCCTGACCATATTAAAACATCCTTAAACTGAACAGGGTGACCAAAAAACACCCTTTAAACATTTCTGACCATTTTGAACACCCTTAAACTGAACAGGGTGACAAAAAACACCCTTAAAATTTTTCCTGGCCATATTAAACACCCTTAAACTGAACAGGGTAATGAGCAACACCCTTAAAATTTTTTCCTGGCCATATTAAACACCCCCTAAACTGTACAGGGTGACAAAAAAAAAAACACCCTTTAAACATTTCTGACCATTTTAAACACCCTAAAACTGAACAGGGTGAAAAAAAAACACCCTTAAAATTTTTTCTGGCCATATTAAACACCCTTAAACTGAACAGGGTGACAAAAAAACACCCTTAAAATTTTTCCTGGGCATATTAAACACCCTTAAACTGAACAGGGTAATGAGCAACACCCTTAAAATTTTTCCTGACCATATTAAACCCTTAAACTGAACAGGATGACAAAAAACACCCTTAAAATTTTCCCTGACCATATTAAACACCCTTAAACTGAACAGGGTGACAAAAAACACCCTTAAAATTTTTCCTGGCCATATTAAACACCCTTAAACTGAACAGGGTAACGAGCAACACCCTTAAAATTTTTCCTGACCATATTAAACACCCTTAAACTGAACAGGGTGACAAAAAACACCCTTAAAATTTTCCCTGACCATATTAAACACCCTTAAACTGAACAGGGTGACAAAGAAACACCCTTAAAATTTTTCCTGACCATTCTCCAACACCCTTGCAGTCTCTTGGCTATGCTGGTCACCCTTACAGACAAACACACACACACACACTGAAGACCTCTCCCAGCCATAAACACACACACACATACACACACACCCCTAGACTTGTTAAGGGTGAGGGAGCCTTTAAGTACTCTCTAGACACCCTTAAAACTCCACAGACACACACAAACACACACAGATACCATTTATCTCTACAGAAAGGGAAAAATCACACACAGACAGACACACAGACACACACACTCCACCAGACACCCACACACACCCGCACACACCTGCACACACCCTAGATTAGCCTCAAAGCTCCTCTTTCCTCTCTATCTTGACAAGTTCCACCTCGAAGACCAGCGTGGCGTGGGGAGGTATCTTTGGAGGCGCCCCTGAAGCTCCATAGCCGAGGTCCGAGGGGATGACAAGCTTCCTCTTCTCCCCCTCGCACATCCTTGGGGGGCGGGGCGGGGTGAAGGCGTCAGAAGCACATGGGGAATACAAAGGAAGGTCAAATAGAGATAGATATGGGAAAATAACATCTTTATCTCTCTCTCTCTCTAATATACACCACCACCACTGCCACAACCACCACTGCCACTACTCACCCAATCAGTCCCTGGTCCCAGCCTCAGATGACCTGACCTGACCCCAGCGTGAAGGTCAGGGGTTGTCCTCGAGGGTAACTGCTGTCGAATTCTGTGCCATCTTCCAGCTTTCCCTGTTAAGTTAGGTTAGGTTAGGTTAGGTTAGGTTATATTCTCTCTCTCTCTCTCTCTCTCTCTTCTTCACCCTCCCCTCTCTCTCTCTTCGTCATCTCCTCTTTCTTTCTCTCTCTCTCTCTCTCTCTTGGTTCATCGCCCCCCCTCTCTCTCTCTCTTGGTTCATCCCCCTCTCTCTCTCTCTCTCTTGGTCATCTCCCTCTCTCTCTCTTCGTCATCCCCTCTCTCTCTCTCTCTCTCTCTCTCTCTCTCTCTCTCTCTCTCTCTCTCTCTCTCTCTTCATCACCCCCTCTCTCTTGGTCATCCCTTCTCTCTCTCTCTCTCTCTCTCTCTCTCTCTCTCTCTCTCTCTCTCTCTCTCTCTCTCTCTCTCTCTCTCACCGCATAGTGCATGTGAAGCAGGTCCCCTCATCTGCTCTTCAGTAAATAAACAAATAAACAAATAAATAAATAAACAAAGACTGAAAACTTAAAAAAAAATAATAAAAAAAATATATAATCAAATAAATACATACAAAAACAAACTTAACTACTATACAGCCAATAATAACAACAATTTAAATATATCAAACAAACAAATAAAAAAAAATCTTCTAAACCCCCTCCTCTTCCTCCTCCCCCCATATGAGGTCACAAGGTCAAGTCAGGTCACCAGGTCAACGGTTCCTGGCGGGTCGCGGGTCGTGATGTGACTAGTGAGTGGTGTGGGGAGTTCCCTGACTAGATAGTGGAGCGAGTGGCTATTCCGGGTGTTTTAAGGGGTGTTTTAAGGGTGTTTTAAGGGTTAAGGGTGTTTAAAGGGGTTTAGGGATGTTTAAAAGGGTTTAGAGACGTGTTTAAGGGTTCTAGAAGCGTTTTTGGGCGTTTCAAGTTATTTTAGGGTGTTTTAAGAAGTTTTAGGGACATTAAGGGGTTTTAGGTACGTTTAAGGGACTTTTTGGCATTTTGAGTTGTTTAGTGGTAATTTAGGGTTGTTTGGGTTTGTTTTAACGCGTTTTAAGTCTTTCTGAGGAGTTTTAAGGTTTATTTAGTTTTTTAGAGATTTTTTAGGATTTTTTAAGGGATTGTGGGAAATTTTAGGGTTTTTTTTTGGTGAATTATGTGAAATTTTAGGGTTTTTTTTGGTGAATTATGGGAAATTTTAGGGTTTTTTCATGAATTAAGGGAAATTTTAGGGTTTTTTTCTGAATCGTGGGAAATTTTAGGTTTTTGGTGAATTATGGGAAATTTTAGGGTTTTTTTTTTTGGTGAATCGAGAAATTTTAAGTTTTTTTTTAATTACGGTAAATTTTAGGGAGTTTCTGATGAATCACAGGAACAAACAAACAAACAAACAACAAAACAAACATGAAACACACACCCACAGCAACAAACACCCTTAAAACACCCTTAAACACCCCAAAAACACCCTAAATACGTAATCTCCAACATTTCCACACCTGCCAGCTAACCCAACAGGGCAAGACTAACTAACACAACACTACACACCTGCAGAACACACCTACACTTGATTAAACACATCTGGCCCCTCAGATAAGCTTCTACAGACACACACACCTGCAGAACACACACAGTTACACACCTGGCCCGTCAGATATGCCTTCTACGCACACAAACACACACACACCTGCCAAAAACACACTTACGCTTTACAGTGTGTGTGTGTGTGTGTGTGTTCGTGTCCCCATACAAGCCTGCTACACACATTCACACACCTGAAAAACACCTGTGTAGTATTTTGTGTGTATTTCCTGTTTGTTTGTGTGTGTGTTTGTTATACAGGCTTCCTATAAATTCCTCTGTTTGTTTGTTTGTTTGTTTGTTTGTTTGTTACAGCTTCCCATATACATACATACATACACACGCACACACACACACACGGTTTAAGTATTATCAAGCTTCTTATTTTACTAAGTAATTTCTGTTGTTTGTTTTGTTTTTGTTTGTTTTTGTGTACATCAATTATTTTGTGTTTTGAAAATTATGCGTGGTTTGTTTGTTTGTTTGTTTGTTTTCTAAGTTCAGGTGTATTTTTTCTAATCTATTTTTTTTATTAATTTTCTTCTTTTTTCTCTCGACTTATTTTTTTCTATATTTTCGTTCGTTTTTTCAAAATTGTTCACTCTTATTTTTTTTCTTTCGTCTTTCACAATTATTCATTCTTTTTTATTTTCCTTCATTCGTCTTTCAAAATTATTCATTCTTTTTTTTATTTACCTTCATTCATCTTTCAAAATTATTCATTCTTTTTTTATTTTCCTTCATTTGTCTTTCAAAATTATTCATTCTTTTTTTTATTTTCCTTCATTCGTCTTTCAA
>NW_026973743.1:215000-242500 GCF_035594125.1 Scylla paramamosain
ACACGAAGACCACAAACACACACAGCATCACTCGGACACAGCCACAGACTCACCTATAGTACACAGCATGTAGTATAATGCCAGTAAGGTAGCTGATGGCACACAGGACAGCAGAAATTATGATGAAAGTGTCGTATTTGAAAGTGTCGTATGATGAAAGTATTTGTCGTCCAGCCAGCAGATCCCCAAGGCAAGCATCACTAGGTTCTCGATGAAGGCTAGGACTAAAAACAACACCTGTGGGGGGTAGGGGGTGAGATAGCAGCGATGGGGGGAAGGGAGGGAGAGAATGAAAAATTTGTGTTAGCTTAAGTCATTGAATACTGCTTCAATATCAAACCTAACATGACTTAACCTAACTTAACGTAACTTAACGTAACTTAACCTAACCCAGCCTGACCTAACCTCACTGCAGCCTCACCTGTATCACTACGGTTGAATGACGACGCGCCCTCTGCTTTTTGACAGCCGAGGGCCTCTCCAACCTGAAGTACACCAGCGTAGAAGCAATGGTGCCAAGGAAAACGTAGAAATATGGATGCAGGTACATGAAAAAACACTGGCAACAGTAAAACGGTGTGCGTACTGGCAACACTGAACTGCGGGTGAAAGAAAACGGGGTCTTTTAATGTGTTTTTGGGTGTTTTTTTTTTTTATGGGTTTTTATGGGTGTTTTTGGGTGTTTTGGTGTTTTAGTGTGTTTTTGGGGTGTTTATAGGTGTTTTTTGGTGTTTTGGGTGTTTTTGGAGTATATTTGGAGTTTTTTTGGTGTTTTTGGTAATTCTTGGGTGTTTTTGGTGTGTTTAAGGGTGTTTAAAGATGTTTTTTGGGTGTTTTGGGCATGTTTTTTGGGTGTTCTGGGGTGTTTTAGGTATTTTGGGGTGTCTTTTAGGTGTGTTGTGAATTATAGTGTTTGTTTCATAGTGTTTAGCTTGTGTGTGTCCTTGTGTCACCTGCCACACACACACACACACACACACACACACACACACACACACACACACTCACCTCTCCTCCAGCTTGAGTTTAAACACCAGCACCACCACAAAGTGTACACCCAACACCACAAACACCTTCCACGTGTGTGCCAGGGTGAACACCGTACAGGCAATGGCGCGGGACACCACCTGCGGACACATTATTATTATTATTATTATTATTATTATTATTATTATTATTATTACTACTACTATTATTATTATTATTATTATTGTTACTATTACTATTTGAAACTCATAATTATACCTAAACACACACACACACACACACACACAAACAAAAAATAAATTAATAAATAAATGAATAAATAAGTAAAAAAAAAAATTTAAACACCAAAATTTACTTAAGATAAAAAAACACCATCAAAATTCACAAGCAGATAAAAAAACACCCTTAAACACCCCAAAAACACACCAAAAACACCCCAAAACATCCTTAAACACACTAAACACCCCAAAAATAACCAAAAACACCCAAAAACACCCTTAAATATCCCAAAAATACCCAAAAAACACCCTTTAATACCCAAAAAACACCCTTAAATATCCCAAACACCCAAAAACACCCTTAAACACCGTTATATACCCAAAAACACCCAAAAACACCCTTAAATATCCCAAAAACACCCAAAAACACCCAATAACATCCTTAAATACCCCTCCACCAAAAAAAACACCCTTAAACACCCTTAAACACCCAAAAACACCCCAAAACACCCAAAAAACACACACAAACCAAAAAAAACACTTTCACAAACCCAAACACACTTAAAAACACAAGATACACAATTAAACCGGCCCTAAGAATCATACCTGGAAGAATATTGCGAACAGGAGGGGCAGTGCGTTTAAAATAGTCAGCCCTCCGAGTTTGGAGAACCTGTGGTAGGATGTGAAGGACCAGGTGAGGGACACAAGGGAGATGAGGACAGAGAACACCGGTTTGGAGAGCTGTGTGTTGTGGCCCAGTGGTGACAAAAGACAGGATGCTGCCCAGTGTCACGTCCTTAACCTGTTGTGGGAAAGTTGTGGTGTTAGTTGTGGTTGTAGGAGGAAGAGGAGGAGGAGGAGAAGGGTTGGGGATGATGGAGTGGTTGTCTTGGGTGTTTTTGTGTGTTTTTTAGGTGTTTTTGGGTGTCTTGGGATGTTTTGTGATGTTTTTGGGTGGTTTTGGGTGTTTTGTGGTGTTTTTGGGTGTTTTTAGAGTACTAATTGGTGTTTTTGTAGTTTTTGAGTGTTTTGGGTATTTTTGGGTGTTTTTGGGGTGTTTTTGGGTGTTTCAGTGTGTTTTTTGGTGTTTTTGTGTGTTTTGGGATGTTTCTGGGTGTTTTAGAGGTGTTTTAGGGTGTTTCAGGGTGTTTGTTTTTGTTTTTTTTGTACTTAAACCAAAACACCCCCCACACACCCACAAACACCCACAAACACACACACAAACGCACCTGGTCCAACTCAGTGTAATGCGTCCCAACGATATACAGCTGCAGAATTAACTGAAAGGCCGACTCGAGTGTGGCCTCCATGACGTTGGTGATTGCGACCCTCATCTGCGCGACATGCTTAAGGTCATAATATTTTCTGATCTCCATGTCCCTCATGTGGTGCCGGTAGGTCTTGGTAGGCCCGTGGGGGGGAAAGCTGTTGTACGATTTCGAGTCCACCTGTAAGAGTGCCTGGGTTAGTCCTGGGTGGGTCTGAGGAGATGTACAGTGCGCCTGGTGTTGTTTTTGGGTGTTTTTGGGTGTTTAATGGTGGTTTTTGGGTGTTTTTGGGGTGTTTTTTGGTGTTAAATGATGGTTTTTGGGTGTTTTGGGGCATTTAAAGGTATTTTTGGTGTTTTTTTCACTAGGTTATGTTAATTTAAGGGGTAACTAAATTAGAAAATGGGTGTTTTGAGGTGTTTTTTGGTGTTTTTGGTGTGTTTTTGGGTATGTTTTTGGGTGTTTTGGCTAGGTTAGTTAAGTTAGGGATGGATGAAATAGAAAATGGGTGTTTTGGGGTGTTCTTACAGTGTTTTTGGGTATTTAAGGGTATTTTTTGAATTTCTGGGCTAAGTTAAGTCAGGGGTGGATGAAATAGAAAATGGGTGTTTTTGGAGTGTTTCTGGGTGTTTTTTGGGTGTATGAAGGGGACTGAGTGTTTAAAGGATAAAGGAAAATGAATAAGTGTGTTTGGGTGTGTTTGGGGGTGTTTTGGGTGTGTTTGGAAGTGTTTTTGGGATGTTTTTGCGGTGTTTGAAGGGGACTGAGCGTTTAAAGGGTAAAGGAAAATGAATAAGTGTGTTTGGGTGTGTTTGGGGGTGTTTTGGGTGTGTTTGGAAGTGTTTTTGGGGTGTTTTTGGGGTGTTTGAAGGGGACTGAGTGTTGAAACGGTAAAGGAAAATGAATAAGTGTGTTTGGGTGAGTTTTGGACTGTTTTGGTGTTTATGGGGTGTTTTTGGGGTGTTTTGGTGTGTTTTGCGGTGTTTTGTGGTGTTTGGAGGTGAATAACAGTGTTTTTTGGGTGTTTTAGTGTGTGTGTGTGTGTGTGTGTGTGTGTGTGTGTGTGTGTGTGTGTGTGTGTGTGTGTGTGTGTGTCAACATCATACCCCAAAGATTTCAAAATACACACACATACACCCATGCACACAGAAAAATTAAATATATATACATGAAAAGTGTAATAATAATAATAATAATAATAATAATAATAATAATAATAATAATAATAATAATAATAATAATAATAATAATAGTAGAATATAACAAGCTACTATTGGGGATTTATTTAATAGTAGTAGTAGTAGTAGTAGTAGTTCTACATAACAATACTAATATACTGAGAGAGAGAGAGAGAGAGAGAGAGAGAGAGAGAGAGAGAGAGAGAGAGAGAGAGAGAGAGAGAGAGAGAGAGAGAGAGAGAGAGAGAGAGAGAGAGAGAGAGAAATTAAGTAAAAACAAACAAACAAACAAACAAACAACAACAACAACAACAACAACAACAACAACAACAACAACAACCTAACCTAACCAAACCCCAACCATTTAAAAACGCCCCCAACCTGACCAGACCCAACCCGACCCGACCCGATCCAACCTGACTTGACCCCAGTACCTTGCGCTGTGAAGGGGGGAAGAGTGAGTTGCTGGGCTCAGAGGCAACCCCCCCACTGGCGGGTTGTGCCTCTCTTTGTTATCAACCTGGGGGGGAGAGGGGGGGTAGGGGGGCAAGGGGGATAGGGGGCAAAGGGGTAGGGGGGGTGTATGTTAGCTTGAGTTAAGTTGGATTACAGGAATTATTACTGTTATTATTGTTTTTTTTGTTATCATGGTGTGTGAGAGAGAGAGAGAGAGAGAGAGAGAGAGAGAGAGAGAGAGAGAGAGAGAGAGAGAGAGAGAGAGAGAGAGAGAGAATTTTAAGTAAGTTTTCTCAATATCTACCTTCCCTCCCTCCCTTCCTCTCTCCCTCCTCCTTCTCCTCCTCTTTTAACCTCACACACACACACACACACACACACACAGAGCTCCCACAAAAATAAATAAATAAATAAAATAAACAAAACAAATAAATAAAAATAAAATAATTAAATAAATTAAAAAAAAAAACACCTATCAACTCAAACTAAAAAAAAACCCTATCCACTTGGAAACTCCCACCCAAACACCCTTAAACACTAAAAAACACCTTAAAATATACAAAACACCCCAAAAAAAACATTCCAAAAACACCCAAGAACACCCTTGCACACCCCAAAAACACACCAAACACCCCAAAAATATTGAAAACACCCCAAAACAAACCAAAACACACCCAAAAACACCCCAAACACACCCAAAAACACCCCACATACCCAAAAACACCCCAAAACACCCAAAAACACCCAAAACACACCAAAACACCCCAAACACACCCAAAAAACACCAAAAACACCCCAAAACACCCCAAAAACATCCAAAACACACCAAAACACCCCAAACACACCCAAAAAACACCAAAAACACCCCAAAACGCACACATTCACCCCAAAGCACCCCATAGACAGTACATACCCCAACCTCCTGCATCTGACGCACTGTGACGTTCATGTGCTTCATCTGCGCGTAAGTATTTTCGAGGTACGCCATGACGGGGGCCAGGGGGGTGAGAAATATGAGCGTTTACAACGATACACGCAAAAACGAAGGTAGCAGTTTGAAAATGGGAAGGATATCTTGCTGCGTCACATGAATGTACAGATTCCAAGTGGACAACAGGGTAATTGGCAACAGGATGAAGAAAACGGTGAGTAGGAAATTGATCTTGTCTGGGTTGTCTGTTAGGTTGGCGAGGAATCCTTCTGCTTCCTGGGAGAGAGAGGGAGGGAGACATTGAGGGGTTTTTAGAGAGATGGGTAAATGTGTGTGTGTGTGTGTGTGTGTGTGTGTAGGGTGTTTTTTTTTTTTTTTTTTTTTTTTTTTGTGTTTTTGTGTGTTTTGGATGTTTTAGAGTGCTTTTTGGGGTACTTTTCAGTGTTTTTTGTGTGTTTTTCAGTGTTTTTTTTGTGTGCTTTTGAGTGTTAGTGGGGTATTTTTGAGTGTTTTTGTGGGTGTTTTGTGAGTTTTTGTGGGTTTTGTGTGTTTTTGTGGGTTTTTGAGTGTCTTTTTTGTGTTTTTTGTGTGTTTTTGGACATCTTGGGGTGTTTTATGAGATGTTTTGGGGTGACAAAATGTGTTTCTGACTAATTTGGGTGTTTTTGGGATGTTACTGTTTGTATGTGGCTGTCTGGGTGTGTTAGTATGTGTTTCTTGGTGTTTCTTGTGTGTTTTTGGATGGTAAAGTGTGTTTAAGTATTATTTGAGTGCATTTTGAGTTTATTTCAGCCTTTTACATATAGTTCAACAAACAAACACACACACGCACTCACCTCCTCCTCGCCATCCACCAGCACCACCATCTCCTCGGACAGGGAATGATTAGCACTCATCATGTTCCTCGTCCCCACCACATCGGAGTCATTGATGCTCTTCAGGTAATCTTGATGGTACTCCACCGCCAGCAGAATGTCGGTGTACACGTCTAGGTAGTAAAAAACCGACGGAAGCAGAAAACAAGAGAGAAAGAACCAAAAATTCCAGCAGTGGCGTTGTGCTCTCATTGACTCGTACATGGCCTGCAGCTGAGCGCGGGCCTTCGAACTGGCCTCTGTTGTTCCCAGTTGCACGCGAAGACACATCTCCGCGCTAGGCTTGGTTGAGTGCAGGAGCTTCTCGCACTCCAGCACGCGCACCACTGCGTTGTCGTACTGCCCCAGGTTGTTCCGTTCGGTGTAAAATTGCAGGAGTGTTTCGCCGTTTGTCGCCTTGCAATGCACCTTGCGGACCAGGCTGTACTCGAGGAACCGCTGCACAATGTCGTACCTGTGGGGTTGCTTTGGTTAGGTTAGGTTTGGTTTGGTTCAGTTTGGGGTGTTTTTTGGTGTTTTTTTTTTTGGTGTTTTTTGTTGAATTAAAGTCTTTTTGGGTTTAAAAGTGTTTCTGGGTGTTTTGAAGTGTTTTTTGCCGAGTTGAAGCGTTTTTGGGTGTTTTGGGGTTTTAAAAATGTGTTTTTTTTGTGTTTTTTGGGTGTTTTTGTTGAGTTAGTGTTTTTGTTTGGATGTGGAGTTTTAAAGATGTTTTTTTTGTTGTTTTTGTTAAGTTAAAGTGTTTTGGGGTGTTTTTTGGGGTTTTGAAGGGTGTTTTGGGTGTTTTTGTTAAGTTGAAGTGTTTATGGTTATTTTTTAGAGTGTTTTAGGGAGTTTTGGTTAAATTAAAGTGTTTATGGGTGTTTTTGGGTTTTTTTGTGGTTTTAAAGTGTTTTTGTGTGTTTTTGTTAAGTTGAAGTGTTCATGGTTATTTTTTGGGGGGTTTTAAAGGGTGTTTTTGGGTGTTGTTGGAGTTTTTGTTAAGTTAAAGTGTTTATGAGTGGTTTTTGTGGTTTTAAAGGGTGTTTTTGGGTGTTTTTGTTAAGATAAAGTGTTTGAGTGGTTTTTGTGGTTTTAAAGGGTGTTTTTGGGTGTTTTTGTTAAGATAAAGTGTTTATGAGTGGTTTTTGTGGTTTTAAAGGGTGTTTTTGGGTTTTTTTTTTGTTAAGATAAAGTGTTTATGAGTGGTTTTTGAAGTTTTAAAGGGTGTTTTTGGTGTTTTTTTTTGTTTTTTAAAGGGTGTTTTTTTTGTGTGTGTTTTTGATAAGTGCAAGAGTATTATGTGTTGTTCTGTAGTGATCCTAATCTTCCTTCTCCTCCTCTTTTACAAACCCTAAATCTCCACCTCCTCCCTCACTCTTCTTCTTCTTCCTCCTCCTCCACCTCCTCCTCTTCCTCCTTCTGTACAAATTCTAAATCTCTTTCTCCTCCTGTTATAAGCTCTAAACCTCCACTCCTCCTCCTCCTCCTCTTCCTGTACAAATTCTAAATCTCTTTCTCCTCCTCTTATAAGGTCGAGACCTCCACTCCTCCTCCCTCACTCACTCACTCACTCACTCACTCCTCCTCCTCCTCCCTCACCTGCTGGCATTGATGGCGTAGTAAACAGGCGTATAACCGATCTTATTGCAGCGGTTAATATCAACGTTCCGCTCCTCCTCCAGCTAGGACGTCGTCAGGAGCATATCAATTACTGTCACATTTCCGTTCTTGGCCGCCATGTGCAGAGCTGACCCCCCGCGGTTGTCGACGAGGTTCAGACGTGTGCCAGCATTAATCAGCTGTTGAACGCAGGCCAGCTGGTTGTTCCGGATCGCGACAAACAGCGGGGTTTCACCTTGGTTGTTGCGTACGTCTGGTGATACCTTGAGGTTGTGAGGTTAGGTTAGTTTGGGTTGTGTAGGGGTAATAACACTCCAAAACATCCCAAAACACCCTTAAATATCCCTAAAACATACCAAAAACATCCCAAAACACCCTTAAATATCCCTAAAACATACCAAAAACATCCCTAAACACCCTTAAATATCCCCAAAACATACCAAAAACATCCCAAAACACCCTTAAATATACCCAAAACATACCAAAAACATCCCAAAACACCCTTAAATATCCCCAAAACATACCAAAAACATCCCAAAACACCCTTAAATATCCCTAAAACATACCAAAAACATCCCAAAACACCCTTAAATATCCCTAAAACATACCAAAACACCTTAAATATCCCTAAAATATACAAAACATCCCAAAACACCCTTAAATATCCCCAAAACATACCAAAAACATCCCAAAACACCCTTAAATATCCCTAAAACATACCAAAAACATCCCAAAACACCCTTAAATATCCCTAAAACATACCAAAAACATCCCAAAACACCCTTAAATATCCCTAAAACATACCAAAACACCTTAAATATCCCTAAAATATACAAAACATCCCAAAACACCCTTAAATATCCCCAAAACATACCAAAAACATCCCAAAACACCCTTAAATATCCCTAAAACATACCAAAAACATCCCAAAACACCCTTAAATATCCCTAAAACATACCAAAAACATCCCAAAACACCCTTAAATATCCCTAAAACATACCAAAGCACCTTAAATATCCCTAAAATATACAAAACATCCCAAAACACCCTTAAATATCCCCAAAACATACCAAAAACATCCCAAAACACCCTTAAATATCCCCAAAACATACCAAAAACATCCCAAAACACCCTTAAATATCCTAAAAACATACCAAAAACATCCCAACACACCCTTAAATATCCCCAAAACATACCAAAAACATCCCAAACACCCTTAAATATCCCTAAAACATACCAAAAACATCCCAAAACACCCTTGAATATCCCTAAAACATACCAAAAACATCCCAAAACATCCTTAAATATCCCCAAAACATACCAAAAATATCCCAAACACCCTTAAATATCCCTAAAACATACCAAAAACATCCCAAAACACCCTTGAATATCCCTAAAACATACCAAAAACATCCCAAAACATCCTTAAATATCCCCAAAACATACCAAAAACATCCCAAAACACCCTTAAACACCCAAAAACAACCTTAAACACCCCAAAACACCCTTTAACACTCCAATAACATCCCAAAACACCCTTAAATATCCCCAAAACATACCAAAAACATCCCAAAACATCCTTACACACCCAAAAACAACCTTAAACACTCCAAAACACCCTTTAACACTCCAAAACACACCTCAAACACCGCAAAACACATTCAAAACACACCAAAACACTCCTAAAGCACCCTTAAACACCCAAAACTATCCGCAAACCACTGCAAACATCCAAAAAACACTTTTAACCATCCCCAAAACACCCAAAACTACCCCAAAAAACACTGCAAACACTCCAAAAACACCCAAAACCCCAAAAAACACACCAAATTTCCCTAAACATCCAAAAAACACACAAAAAAAAAAACACACTAACCTCCGCAACACACCCCAAACACTACAAACACCCCCAAAAACACCCCAAAACGCCCCTAAGCACACCTTCAGGGACAGAAGCCAATGCATCATGTTCGGGTAGCCTTGCTGGGCAGCCAGGTGAAGCAGGGTGAAGCCGTCTGACCTGGCCGCGTCAAGAGAACACACGGCAGTTTCTTCAATGACCCGAACTATGCAGAGACCAACCTCCTCACGAGATGTTATCCTCCAGTCCTTGTCTGTTGGGTTAGGTTAGGTTAGGTTAGGTTACGTTAGATTGGGTTGGGTTAGGTTAGGTTAGGTTAGGTTAGGTTAAGCTAGGTTAGGTTAGGTTAGGTTAGATTAGGTTAGGTTAGGTTAGGTTAGGTTAAAGTAGGTTAGGTTAGGTTGGGTTAGGTTAGGTTAGGTTAGGTTAGGTTAAGTTACGTTATGTTAGATTGCGTTAGGTTAGGTTAGGTTAGGTTAGGTTAAGCTAGGTTAGGTTAGGTTAGGTTAGGTTAAGCTAGGTTAGGTTAGGTTAGGTTAAGCTAGGTTAGGTTAGGTTAGGTTAGGTTAGGTTAAGCTAGGTTAGGTAAGGTTAGGTTAGGTTAGGTTAAGCTAGGTTAGGTTAGGTTAGATTAGGTTAGTTTAGGTTAGGTTAGGTTAGGTTGGGTTAGGTTAGGTTAGGTTGGGTTAGGTTAGGTTAGGTTAGGTTAGATTGGGTTAGGTTGGGTTAGGTTAGGTTAGGTTAGATTGAGTTAGGTTAGGTTAGGTTAGGTTACGTTAGGTTAGGTTAGGTTGGGTTACGTTAGGTTAGGTTAGGTTGGGTTAGGTTAGGTTAGGTTAGGTTAGATTGGGTTAGGTTAGGTTAGGTTGGGTTAGGTTAAGTTAGGTTAGGTTAAGTTAGGTTAGGTTAGGTTAGGTTAGACTGGGTTAGGTTAGGTTAGGTTAAGCTAGATTAGGTTAGGTTAGATTGGGTTAGGTTAGGTTAGGTTAGGGGGTGTCTCTCTCTCTCTCTCTCTCTCTCTCTCTTACTCTCAATACATACTCAATCTCTCTCTCTCTCTCTCTACCTCACAAACACACAAACTCTGTCTCTCTCTCTCTTTTTATGTTTCTGTCTATATATTCCTCTCTCTCTCTCTCTCTCTCTCTCTCTCTCTCTCTCTCTCTCTCTCACCTTCAGCAGAAAGAGAGGCGTTCTCCTGCAGCAGGGTGTTGACAATACTAGTGTGGCCGGCAAAGGTGGCCAGCCCCAGTGGAGTGCGGCCCAACCGATCACAAGCATCCACCTGTAGAAGAGGCGGTGGTGGTGGTAGTAGTGGTGGTGGTGGTGGTGGTGGTTGAAACAGTGAACATGGCTGAACAAACTGTCTCTCTTGTGGATGTCAACAAAACTAAGTTAATTTGTGTTTTTTTCAGTTGAATGATGAAATGTAATTGTTTATGAAGGGCAGGTAAGTTTGGTTTACTGTGCTGGTCAGGGGGGCTAGGTGGGGGGCAGTCAAGGGTGCCAACATAACACAAGGGTCTCACTAAAAGCCTTTCTTCCTTCTAGTTGAAATGGCAAGGGTTTTCAAGGGTGTTTTTAAGGTTCTAGTGATAGATTAACAAGATTTCTACATTCAAAAGGCTCTATTTGAAGTGGCAAGGGTTTTCAAGAGTGTTTTTATGATTCTAGTGACAGATTAACAAGATTTCTACATTCAAAAGGCTCTAGTTGAAGTGGTGAGGGCTTTTCAAGGGTGTTTTTAAGGTTCTAGTGACAGATTAACAAGATTTCTACATTCAAAAGGCTCTAGTTGAAGTGGTGGGGGCTTTTCAAGGGTGTTTTTAAGGTTCTAGTGACAGATTAACAAGATTTCTACATTCCAAAGGCTGTAGTTGAAGTGACAAGGGTTTTCAAGGGTGTTTTTAAGGTTCTAGTGGCAGATTAACAAGATTTCTACATTCCAAAGACTCTAGTTGAAGTGGCAAGGGTTTTCAAGGGTGTTTTTAAGGTTCTAGTGGCAGATTAACAAGATTTCCACATTCCAAAGGCTCTAGTTGAAATGGTGAGGGTTTTCAAGGGTATTTTTAAGGTTCTAGTGGCAGATTAACAAGATTTCTACATTCCAAAGGCTCTAGTTGAAGTGGCAAGGGTTTTCAAGAGTGTTTTTATGGTTCTAGTGGCAGATTAACAAGATTTCTACATTCCAAAGGCTCTACTTGAAATGGTGAGGGTTTTCAAGGGTATTTTTAAGGTTCTAGTGACAGATTAACAAAAATTTCTACATTCCAAAGGCTCTAGTTGAAGTGGCAAGGGTTTTCAAGGGTGTTTTTAAGGTTCTAGTGGCAGATTAACAAGATTTCTACATTCCAAAGACTGTGTAGTTGAAGTGACAAGGGCTTTCAAGAGTATTTTTAAGGTTCTAGTGGCAGATTAACAATATTTCTACATTCCAAAGGCTCTACTTGAAGTGATGAGGGTTTTCAAGAGTATTTTTACAGTTCTAGCGACAGATTAACAACACTTCTGCATTATCAACCCCCCCCCTCTCTCTCTCTCTCTCTCCCCACACACTCACAGACAAGCCCCGAACAAGGAGGTCAACCACCAGGTCATCGTAACCCTTCGATGCCGCCCAGTGGAGGAGAGTTGATCCCACGTGGAACTTCAAAATAGGCTCCACCCGTTCCAGTCCTCTCTCGGTGCCTGTGTGGAGGATTGGATTGCATTAAAAAGGGTCCAAAGGGGGTTTTAAGGGTTCTAATCCTATTCAAGGGGAGTTTTAGGGGTTCTGATCCTATTTAGAAAAGTTTAAGGGGTTCTGAATCTGTTTTTCAGTCTGTAAAGAGAGTTAGAAGCGTTATTATTACTTCCTGTGCCTAAAAAAGGGATTACTCATGCTAAAAATGGTGTTTAATCCTATACTTGCACTTATAGATGAGATAGGAGGTAATAGAGAGGTTTCGGCTGTGTTTAATCCCATTCCTACATCTATAGATGACATGAAGGGGGTGAATTTGTGATATATAGGGTAATAATGAGGTTTTAATGGTGTTTAATCCTATTACTGTGCTTATAGATGAGATAGAGGATAATAAAGAAGTTTTGGCTGTGTTTAATCCCATTCCTACGTCTATAGATGACATAAACCTAACCTAACCTAACCTGACATATTCTCACCGCTCATGAACTTGTACCATTCACAGCCACCTTCCATACCTTTCTCCCTTAAAGATTGAATCACTCTTCTTTCACTCTTCACTTTAGCATTCATTATCATTCGTCTTGTCAACCGCTGCTGCTTCACATACGCTGCCCATGCATTCTGATACTCATTCTCTGCCTCATCGCTTTCATGCCTCTTTTTCCTCAGCCATCTACACTGTCTACTCATTCTCTTTCGCTCCTTCCTAGCTGCTCTGATTTCATCATTCCACCATGGTTTACATACATTCTTTCTTCTACCTACTCTCACAAACCCTATCTGGTTCTCAGCAGCACCCCTCACGTCCTCAACCAGTTTCTCATTCAGATGCTCCACGTCATGCACACTTTCGTCGTCCCAGCTTCTCTCACTCAGATCAACCTGAAAGTTCTCCCACCCTACATCTCTCAGTCTCCACTTCTTTTTCTTACTTGCCACTTTCACTTCATTCCCACCCTGCATCAAGCACTCCACAACTAGCATGTTGTGATCGGACACAATATCAACCAAACCATCCTCATCTATCCACATGTGCGACACAATTTCACGCATTCTTCCATTCACCAACATGTAGTCAATTGCCGATTCCTGTTCTCTTGCACTCCAAGTCACACGCCCCTCAGCCAAAGTAACATTCAGATTTTCCAGCCCCAGTTCATCAAGGAACTCTCCAAGCATTTCACCATTCCTGTTCACCTGTTCCCCCAGTATTCCCACATGTGCATTCACGTCACCCATAACTAGCACTCTCTCCTCTCCATGCTCTCTCACAACTTTCTTAAGTATGTCATACTTCCTCCTATTTTCCCTCTCTGCTCTTTCACCCATGAAAGTCATGTACGCTACCACCAGTACCACTTTCTCTGGTCTGCCACGACCATCCATGCATTCCACTCTTACTGCAAGCACATCCTCACTACTTGTACATTCCACCACATCAATCTCCTCTACTTTCAGTCCTCTTTCTTTCTTGTAGAGTAGGGCTACGCCTCCTCCCAGTGTTTCCTGTGCCTTACGCCCCTTTCCAAT
The DNA here is from genome assembly GCF_035594125.1 of Scylla paramamosain. Classification (NCBI taxonomy): domain Eukaryota; kingdom Metazoa; phylum Arthropoda; class Malacostraca; order Decapoda; family Portunidae; genus Scylla; species Scylla paramamosain. Next base: position 228,593 of record NW_026973743.1, read on the forward strand.
CATAACGTACTCGCATCCCTCCATTCGTACATCATCTCTCAGGTGAGTCTCAGTGAGCCCGACTGAGTCAAACCTCCACTCCCTGAGCTCCTTGCATACATCCTCAAACTTGCCCACACCCCATCCTCTCACATTCATACAGCCAATCTTCACATTTACTTGCCTGGTTAGTCTCTTTTCTTCCATGTTTGCTGACATCAGTGGGTCCTCCTCATCATGCGTCGTCCACACAACACACCTGCCTCGCCCTCATCCACTCGGCCAGTCGACGTCCTAGCCTCTCATTCACGTTGTGGTTGAGGTGGACCCCGTCTCTCCCGAAGAATTTGTCCTGGTCGAGGATCCCATCCATGTCCAGGAAGCTCATGTTGCCCTTCTTCTCTGTCATCCATTCCATCTTGACCTTCATGAGTTCCATGCATATCTTGCGGTTCGTTTCTCTTCTGACCTTCTCATGCTGCACTCCTTCCCGTGGGCTCTGCAGGACCCCCACCACAGCCACACACATCTTCTCTTCTGCTGCCCTCACTGCTTCTATCACTTCCTTTACTGTGTCTTCAGCACTTGCCTCTACTAAGTTGTTGCCTCCTCCTTGGACAACTAGCAGGCTTCTCTCTTCCATTTCTTGCACTTCTTCCTTGACTTTCCTCTTGACGTCTTGGATCTTAGCACCTCCCATGCTGGTGCACTCAATTTCCCTTCTCTCAAAGTCGGGAGTCTTCCTTACCATGCTGTCTCCAATGACACGTACTGGGGCTTTCTCTATTACCATTCTCTTCTTCCTTGGGCGTCTGCCTGTTCTGGCCACTTCCACCACTTCTTGCTGGTCTTTTCTTTCTTCAGTCTTCGTCGTCTGTGCTTCTGCCTCTTTCATCAGGTTTTCTGTCTGGGTGCTCTGCTCCACTCTCTCTTCTTTTTCTTCATCCTGGTTCCTCCATTCAATGAGGCTCTTGCTCAGGCATTCCCTGCAGAGGAACACCAGAAGCTCGAACCCCAGCGCCTTCATGTTGGCCTCCCTCATGCCCACACAGGCTACATGGAACCAGGCCATGCATCTCTCGCATGCCACAGCCCTTTGCCTGTTCGCCACACTCTCCTCGCATGAACCACACGCGCTCATCACCATTTTCAGGGTATTTCAGCACACAGGCAAGAGAAACAAACCACAAAACTCAGAGAAAACTCAGAGAGCAAGGCAAAGCCACTTGTACACACTCAGAGCGGAGGGGGCCCATTGTTATCTTGATCTTGATCTTGATGGTACAGGTGGCACAGGATCACTCCTGAGCCAGGCCTTTGGATCGGCAACTCCTGTAGAAAGGGGAAAAAAAAAAAAGAGAAACGAACAGCATCCTCTATCCTAATTGTTCATACACCTGGCACGCCACATTCTCTCCAGAAACTCTTTCACCGCCTCAATCATCCTTTCATTCGCCTCTCTACACAGTCCCAGCAACACCACCATCCATTCCTTTCCTGTCTTCTCCACTCTTTCATTCCTATCATGCCCTAACTCAGTCAGTATCACTTGCATCATCTCATTCCTGTCTCTGGCATACTTCACACACTCCAGCACCACATGTTCCACCGTCTCATCTTCTCCCATGTCACACATCTGGCACACTTTGCTGCGGGACTCAGACCACCTGTAACTCCTTGCATTCACATCCATACACTGTGCCCTCGCTCGGAAGAGAAGATCACCGCCCAGGCTTCCATCATACCACCTTTGTTATCTTTGTTAATCTTGATCTTGTCCTTGTTTCCTACATGCTTTCTATCAGTTAGTCTTTGGTTCTGTTAATTTTTTCAACTTAATATTTTCATTCTTGTTAATATACTACTGTTGTTGTTGTTGTTGTTGTTGTTCTTGTTGGTATTGTCACTTCTTCTACTGTTCTTGTCACTATTATCATCATCATCATTGCCTTGCTTCCTCACCACACACACACACACGCAGAAGAGAAAATAAAGAAAGCGTTTACATTTGAGAAAAAAAATTTAAAACGCCAATAACTTCCACTACAGCCTGTTAAACTATCCCTGGAGCCTTGAAAACCCCAATAACTTCCACTACAGTCTGTTAAACTAACCCTGGAACCTTGAAAATGCCAGTAACTTCCACTACAGCCTGTTAAACTATCCCTGGAACCTTAAAAACCCCAATAACTTCCACTACAGCCTGTTAAGCTATCCCTGGAACCTTAAAAACCCCAATAACTTCCACTACAGCCTGTTAAACTATCCCTGGAACCTTAAAAACCCCAATAACTTCCACTACAGCCTGTTAAACTATCCCTGGAACCTTGAAAACCCCAATAACTTCCACTACAGCCTGTTAAACTATCCCTGGAGAGAGAGAGAGAGAGAGACTGAGAGAGAGTCTCTCTCTCTCTCTCTCCTCTCTCTCTCTCTCTCTCTCTCTCTCTCTCTCTCTCTCGAGAGAGAGAGAGAGAGAGAGAGACTATATATATATATATATATATATATATATATATATTGTAGCCGCACCGGCTGGGCATCAATTGGCTCTCAGGTGATCTGTTTTACTGATCACACCCATCATCGTAGGGTCGAGGAAAGGCAGTTCTCTCTCTGACGTTTATTGATGAGGTAGGCATGACCGTAAGAACTGCGAACAAGTTCTCGGTCTCAATTTCTTACAAAATAACATTATACACTGATATTAAACACTTTCAACATATTACAATATTCATTAACAATACATGCAATTGACTTAGCACTATGACAATCAGTTTTTACTACAAAATTAAAGTATTTACCTCGGTCACCATCCTGCCCGTCTTTGTCTGAGCGCGACTTGGCCGTGAGTGATGCCCGAAGGCGACTAGCAGGTTAACCCCACACTACCAACAAGTGAGCATCGGCTTCGGTGCTTAATATAGCATTAAATACTGATACTCACACATATTACACGTTTTCATGCAAATAGAAAACTATTGAACATTTCACTTATATATGCCGAGGAATAATCACATGAGGTACATACGCTTTACACACAGTAACATGGCTCCCCTAAATTGTGTAACAATTTACCTTAAATTAAGATTAGTATGTACCTTAAAACTAGGATTAGCACATAATATGTTTTGTTACATTGGCTCCTTGGCGGGGATGCTCCGGTCTATTATTATGCATTACCTTCTAACAGCAATACTAGACTATGTATTGGCCTCTCTATGATGGTCCTGTTTGCCTTTATGTGTCTTCCCTGGTTGTCGAGATTACAGTCTGAAACCAGGACCTTAACCTTTCTTACTAGGCCATCATGATCAGGAGATACTTCTGTTACTCTTCCCAGTTTCCACTGGTTCCTTGCTAAATTCTGATCTTTGATGATAACTATGTCATTTACACTGAGATTCCTCTTTGGTGTTGTCCACTTGTTTCTAAGCTGTAGGAATTGCACATACTCCTTTTTCCACCTGGACCAGAACTGGTTGGCCAGGTATTGTGCTCTGCGCCATCTCTTTATGCAGTATAGGTCCTTCTTAATGAAAATGCTTGGAGGAGGCAGTACTACCTTTGTTTTCATAGTTAACAAATTACTGGGTGTCAACGGTGTAAGACTTGCTGGGGAGTTAAGATGGTCCACAGTTAGGGGACGACCATTAACTATATTTTCTGCTTCAACTAGGAAGGTTCTCAGATCTTGGTCATCTAACTGAGTACCATGCTGATCAAGCAACACAGAGAGTACATTTCTCACTGTGCGTATCTGCCTCTCCCAAACACCTCCCATGTGACTGGAATTGGGTACATTCATGTTAAAAACAATCCAGTCACACTGATCTTTCACGAGTTCTTGTCTGACTTTATTGTTATTTAATTCTTTTAAGCATTTCTCATACTCTGATTTGGCTCCTACAAAGTTAGTTCCTTGGTCACATCTCAACTGTCTTACGGGCCCTCTTCGTCCTACAAAGCGACGGTATGCACTTAGGAAGGAACTTGTATCCATGCTGTTGGCTGTCTCTATGTGCACAGCTCTACATGCCATGCAAGTAAAGAGCACTCCATATCTTTTAAGCTCTTTACGCCCCTCTTTGACATAGAAAGGGCCAAAGAAATCTACTGCTGAGTATGTAAAAGGAGGTGATGGTTCTAGTCTGTCAATAGGCAGGTCTGCCATCTTCTGTCCCTGTGTTGTACTTCTAACTTTACGACAGATAATGCACTTTGAAATGTGCCTTGATACTAGGGATGATCCTCCTACTATCCAGTATCCACATGACCTGATTTCATTTAAAGTTATGCCCCTGCCTTGATGATTTGTCCTTTTGTGATGGTGGCATATTATCAGCTGGGTTATGTGAGATGTTTTGGGGAGGATGACTGGATGTTTGGATTCATCTGTCAAATTAGAAAGCCTCAATCTTCCTCCTACTCTCATGATACCATTTTTGTCAATGAAGGGATCTAACTTATAGAGGGAACTGGTCTTGTCTATCACTTTTGTTCCCTTGCCATTGTCTCCTTTAATTAAAGAATTATGGTTAGCAGATGATTTCAGTACATTTATTTCCTTTTGGAATGCCTTTGATTGCAGTTGTTTTATAATTACATTTTCAGCTTCTGACACTTCTGCTACATTTACTGGCTTATATGTGTTCCCCTTTACTTTAGTAGTGCCATCACCTTTTCCTCTGAAGCTGTTCAGAAGCTTGAGGCATACAGCAACTGCCCTCTTTGCTTTAAACCAATCTGAAAAATACTCAAGTCTTTCTAGTATATCTGTGGGCTGTTGTGTACCTACAGCATGGCATACAACTTTCTTCACTTCTGGATCATTCTCATTTATGACCTTGTACTGGGAATGGCTATCCATTTTGCTATGTTGCCAAAGGAATTCTGGGCCATTCCACCAGATCTTGCTATTACACAATTCATCTGCTGTCATGCCTCTAGATGCATGATCTGCTGGGTTATACTGTGTCTCTACAAATTTCCACTGATCTGGTGAAGTGTGATCTCTTATTGTTTCTACTCTATTTGCAACATATACATGGAATCTCTTTGCTTCATTTGCAATGTAACCAAGGACTACTTTGCTGTCTGTCCAAAATACTTCTTCCACATTATTATACTCAAGTTCTCCCTTCAAGAGTTTATGGATTCTAACTGACACCACTGCTGCTGCTGCTGCTAGTTCTAGTCTGGGAATTGTTATGGTTTTTAGAGGTGTGACACGTGACTTTGCCATTACTAATGCACAATGAATTTGGCCAGTCTTGCTAATTAATCTAATATATGAGCACTGGCCACATCCCTCTTGACAGGCATCTGAAAAGTGATGGAGTTCAACCTTTTCTACTTCCCCAAAGTCATGGGGTTTGTAGCATCTAGGTACCTTTAACTGATCTAGTTTGTGCAGCTCATCCTTCCATTTTATCCATTTAGGTTTGACATAATCTGGCACCTCCTCATCCCATTCAACTGCATTCTTACATAATCCTTGTAAAATTTGCTTTCCAGTCAGTATGAGAGGTGACACTAGACCTAATGGATCATATATAGAGCTCACTGTTGACAGAATGCCTCTCCTGGTGAGTGGCTTGTCTTTCAGCTTTATTCTAAATTGAAATGTGTCAGATTCTATGCACCACTCAACTCCCAAAGTTCTTTCTAGAGGCAGTGTGTCTTCATTCTTACTAAAATCCAAACTTTTAATTCCATCTGCTCTCTCATGAGGAGAAATTGCAGCTAATACATCTTTGTTGTTTGACAAGAACTTATGAAGGTTAAAACCTCCCTTGTAACATAATTCTTTGCTCTGCTGAATAAGAGTGACAGCTTCATCCATTGTAGCTACTGACTTCAAACCATCATCAACATAAAAGTTGTTTCTTACAAACTTGGCTGCATCAGATCCACACCCGTAGTCATCTGCAGCTTTCTTAAGAGCAAAGTTGGCTACACTTGGAGATGAAGTAGCTCCAAACAGGTGAGCTGTCATCCTGTATTCAGCTATCTTATTATTAAGGTCACCATTTTCCCACCAAAGGAATCTTAACATGTCTCTGTGTTCTGGGTTGACTTTCACTTGATGGTACATTGCTTCTATATCACATACAAGTGCAATGCTTTCTTGCCTAAACCTACACAATACTCCAATAAGTTTGTTGGTAAGGTCTGGGCCTTGTAACAGGTGACTGTTTAATGACTGGTTCCTGTAGTTTGCACTACAGTCAAATACAACTCTCAACTTCTTTGGCTTTCTTGGATGATAGACTCCATGATGTGGAATGTACCAGACCTTACCATCATTCCTAACTAAATCCTTTGTCGGTACAATCTCTGCATAACCCTTTGTAATCATATCATCCATGAACACTTTGTAATCACCTTTGTGTTGATTATCCTTCTCAAGTTTAGCTCTTAACTTCTTGAGTCTCTGCTCTGCTAATAGTTTGTTGTTTGGAAGCTTGACCTTATCATCTTTAAGAGGAAGGGGCAACTCATAATGGCCATCCTTCAGCTGATGTACTCCTTCTTTCATCTTACTCATAAACCTTTTATCTTCATATGATAATGGAGTGTCAGCTGACTTTCTATCACTGAAGTCAAGTTCAAACATATCTCTCACTTGAGAAGGATTAATCATCTCTTTGGTTTTAGTAGGAACCACTAAGAAATTAACCCTCTTTTCTTCATTGATTTCTACTTCTTGTGTCACTGTTCTGTAGACTACCACTGTATCCTCCAATGGACTTGAATGGGGTGAGATTTTACCAATGATCCCCCAACCTAGCTCTGTCCTACGAGCATAGGGATGCTTCTTACTATCACCTGCTATTTGCTCTTCTGCCATAATGGCTTCTGCACAATCAAGACCAATGAGAAGTCCTATGTCAATGTTTGGGTCATATTTCATTAGTTTGTCAGAGATTGCCTTTAAGTGGGGCCAGTCGCAAGCAGTCTGGGGCCTTGGTATCTGACTCCGTCCAGCTGAAATGTTTTCTGTTGAATATGCTGAAGGGATTGATATTTCCGCTTCTTCATTATAACCTCTTACTTTAAGTCCATGAATTTTGATAGAATCAGTGATTTGTTTTCCACTTATTGTGTGGATATTGAGTGACACTGATGGTCCACTAACTCCCAATTTATTCAGAGTGCTTTCCTTGATGAATGAAGCATCAGACTGCTCATCCAGCAGGGCATACACTAAAAATTTATTCTCTTCGTTACTAACATGATGTAACCATACAGGAACTATCATGGTGTGCATGTCATGTGTCACTGATTCTGTAACTTTGACCTTATTGGCTACTACTGTGGGTTTATCATCGTTAGGCTGAGTTGCTTGTGCTGGCACCTTTTGGCTCTCAGTTCTTGTCATGTCATCATTGTGAAGAGCTGTGGGATGGTATCTCTGACATACTTTACAAACTTTCCTTCTTCTACAATCCTTTCCTTTGTGACCCATTTTTAGACACCCTGTACATAACCGTTTTTCTTTAGCAAATTTGTACCTAGTATTACCATCAAGTTTGGCAAATTCCTTGCAATCATCTAAATCATGATCCTTTGTGCAGTAGTGACAGAATCGTCCTTTCCTTTCCTGGTCCTTGGGATACTGTTTGTTGGCTTGTACATTTACTTTACTTTGGAATGACCACATTGGTTTTTCCTCAATTGATTTAGCCATGAAAGTTCTACTCCCTCTATTCTTTGTCATGTTTGATTCCCTTGGTTTCCAATTGGTTGCCCATGTTTGAGTTTTGATCCAATCATTTACTTCCCTACTTACTGAATTCCAGGAAAGAAATGGATTGCTTGCTCCTTTTGCTTCTTTCTGGACAAGTTCACATAACATTTCAAAGGGTGGGTGGTGCTCTTCATTGCTACTAGAAGTGTTATTACTGTTAGTATCAAGATATATCATCGCTTGCTTTCTCCAGTCATGAACAACATGTTCAGGGAGTTTTGCTAGCACCTTTCTCTGCTCTCTAGGATCATTCAGAAATGACAAATAAGAAGTGTGTTTCATTGCAGCTAAACAGCACTTCAAAAAATCTGAGAATGCTGTTAATGCTGGACCATTATGCGGAGAGATTGGTAGCCAATTCATTAACTTATTTGTGTAAGCATCAGCTATGATGCTTTTGTTTCCAAATCTATCACTAAGAATTTTCTTTGCTTGCACATAGTCAGCATCAGAGTTAAAGTGCATTAACATTTTAATGGCATTCTTTGCCTCACCAGTTGTATACCTCTCTAAGTAGGCAAGTCTCTCTTTACCAATAGAAGTTTTAGACTCTACATAAGTTTCAAAGTTTTTCAACCAACTTGGAAATTCCATGGGTTCTCCATCAAAAGTGTTAGGCTCTATTGGAGGGAGGCTCCACTTGGGATCAGGTATGTTGATTGCAAAGGTTCCCCCAGGATGGGAAAAGGATTGATGATTCTGTCTCACATTATTCACATTATTAGGCATGTTGACATTATGAGTGTGTCTACGAGAGCTTGGTACAAGACTTTGAGCTGTAGGGTTGAGATTTATTACCTGAGGTTCACTAAATATTTGTCCATGTACTTCATTTGTCATCAATTCGTTATCTCTATTGCAAGAAGAAGGTTTCTGTGGGTCATGGAATGTAACATATTTGTGAGGCATGGCATTGTCACTTTGTTGATTTGCAATTGCTTGTGCTTTCATTTCATTTTGTGACTCTATGTATTGTTGAAGATAACTTTGCTTCTCTACACTTTCATCATTACCTGGAAGCATTTTTACTTCTTCTTCAACTAAGCTAAGAGCATTAACTTCTGCACTAGCAACTGCTAAATCTCTCTCTTTCTTTTTCTTTGAGAACATTGCTTCGTCTCTTGCTAACATAACTTCTGCATCTGCTTTAGTCTTAGCTAACATAACTTCTGCCTCTGCTAAACTATCATGATATTCCATTTCCTTTCTAAGTCTGGCTACCTTTGCTGCTGCTTCTTGCTTTCTTTGTGCTGCTGATGAACGTGATGAAGTAGATGAGACTCTAGAATGTCTAGACCGTTTGCTGGAACAAATTGATCCTCTGTCATTCTTTAACTCCTTTCTTTTACATTCTATACTTTCTAATATTTCATGGTGAACTTGTTGATTGTGTTCCAGCTCTTCATTTAGCTCCTCTGACCTTTCTGGCTCTAGTTCCACCAGCTTTGTGTATTCCACATAATACTGATGAAATGCCTCTATTACTTCACTTGACATGGGCTCTAATTCAAAGGGGCTAATTACAATTTTTAATCCTTTCTTAATTTTGCTGGTAACACTGCTCCATTTACGCTTACAGGACTCTGCTCTTCCTTTGGTTACACTGACTTGATATTCTCTTCCTTTATCGGTTGGCACTCGCTCCCTGACACTAACTTCTTCAATACAAGTTTGATCCCTGTCCACTTGCTCACCCTCACCTTCCCTAAGGCCATCTACGGCATTAATTTCCTCAGTATCAGACATATCTAACAACTTAATTGTGTCAATACTGAGACACTGAAAGAGCAATTTAAAATTACCACTCTTAATACTAGCTAATTGTGGGTAATTTTCACTTAGGCTACTCAATTCAGTGCACATACATACTATTATACTTTCTTGCCTGTGACCATGGGTTCTACAAAATGGTGGCGAGGCACAGTGGGTAGAAGGGAGTGGTTGTCGTCAAGGGTAGAGCTGACCCCGGGGCCTCAGAGGTCATCCTATAGGCTTACGTCAGCGTCCCCTCGTCCTGTGACTCACTCTTGCTACGGTTTCACATGGAGCCAATTTCTTGCTTGTAGGCCGAGTTCTTACTGTAGCCGCACCGGCTGGGCATCAATTGGCTCTCAGGTGATCTGTTTTACTGATCACACCCATCATCGTAGGGTCGAGGAAAGGCAGTTCTCTCTCTGACATTTATTGATGAGGTAGGCATGACCGTAAGAACTGCGAACAAGTTCTTGGTCTCAATTTCTTACAAAATAACATTATACACTGATATTAAACACTTTCAACATATTACAATATTCATTAACAATACATGCAATTGACTTAGCACTATGACAATCAGTTTTTACTACAAAATTAAAGTATTTACCTCGGTCACCATCCTGCCCGTCTTTGTCTGAGCGCGACTTGGCCGTGAGTGATGCCCGAAGGCGACTAGCAGGTTAACCCCACACTACCAACAAGTGAGCATCGGCTTCGGTGCTTAATATAGCATTAAATACTGATACTCACACATATTACACGTTTTCATGCAAATAGAAAACTATTGAACATTTCACTTATATATGCCGAGGAATAATCACATGAGGTACATACGCTTTACACACAGTAACACCAACAATTAGTGTTTGATGGACACTTGGCTCTCTGGTGCTTAGTAGAGTAACTTTAGCTATACAGCAGGACAAAGAATAATAGTTGACATTGATAATTCATTAATGAGGAACTGCCACAGAGTAATAGTAATGACATTGAGGAGTAGTGTTATATTATGCTACTTTCAGTTAGTATATAGATACGAGTATATTATGGCTAGCATTGCAGAAAAAGCTATTTCCCCGCCTTTCTTTTCTTTCTGTTTCAGAGTTTATATTCACAACTAATTATTGATTCACAAAAAGTGCACTTTTTTGCTGATTTAAGCATGTTACATATTTCCACTGTATCATCTCATAAGGAAACCACTATGAAAACTAGCACTGAAGTGACCCTTCACATGAAATGATTAACTTGACCAAAGCATTAACAAGCTGATCACAAGGTTGTGCAATACAGTATTGAATATGCAAATTTTAATTTGCATTGCACCTGCTTAATGAACCACATAAAATTTAAATATATTGTATACAGTTTAATTCTTTTCCAAAAGTTTTCTGATTTTTTATTTCTTTATTTTTTTTATTAAACAGTGAGAATGCTTCATTTGGCACTGGTGATGAACCTTCACCAGCATCTGAATGGGAGCCAAGAATGAGTGAATTCAGGGAACAGAGGTGCAGCAGATAAAAGGATTCTTCATGGCAATGTGATAGTGCTAGTTAGTAGTGTGACAATGTATCAAATTATGATTTTTGCTTCATATGTGATCCTCATGTTAACTCTGCAGTTAACCTGTAACCAATCCCATATGATCACCCTTAGTAATAATACCACATTATCCTTGGATTGTCTATTCTATTATGTGGGCATGATATATTACAGTAATTGCTGGTAAGCACATGCAAGGCAGTAACTGTGCAGAACAAGATTAACTATAACAGGTGGCAGGCTGACAACATTATTCATTTCCCTAAATGTGTGGTAGGAAGCATGAAGCAAAGCTTATACATATATATATTTTTTTCAAATAAATTTTTTTACATTTGCCAAATTTTGCAGCTTACAATTTACATGGAACTAAACATATACTTGTAACTGCATATAGCAATTACTATTTAATAATGAAATAAATATTCTACTTCAAGTAAACAAAACCTTATAGATCATTTAAAAGTAAAAAAAAAATGTAGAGAAAAAGCTTTTCCTAGAGCTTATATTTTATTACTTTGAATCCTGATTACAGTAAACACTTTTTAATCTCAACTAATTGTGGAGGTGAACATGGGTTGAGTTTGTATAAAGTCCAAATTATCCAACAGTTATCTCTAGCCATTTGTGTCCTGATGCCATCGGGGATGAGGGAAAGAGGGAGGCACATCAGGTGTACTATTGTGTCTCAGCAATCAAGATGCCAAACATTCATAGGAATTCTTATTTTTCTCTTTCATGTTGCTTTTAATATAGAATCTGATGGCATCATAGGGTCATGGCTTGGTAACAGGCGACAGAGAGTGGTAATAAACAGCTCGAAATCCGAGTGGGGTCAAGTAATTAGTGGGGTGCCACAGGGATCAGTATTAGGGCCATTGTTATTTCTAATGTATATCAATGACTTGGATAGTGGAATTAGTAGTGATGTTAGTAAATTTGCGGATGACACAAAGATAGGTAGATTAATTAGGTCAGAATCGGATGCCATCGCCTTGCAGGCAGACTTAGATAGAATGAATGAATGGACGGATAGATGGCAAATGCAATTTAATATCAATAAATGCAAAGTGCTTAGCGTAGGTAGAGGAAACCCACACAATAGGTACACATTAGACAACCAAACTCTGGTAGGTACAGGGTACAAGAAAGATTTAGGAGTTATAGTTAGCTCTGAACTCCGTCTAGGGAAACAATGCATAGAAGCCAGAAACAAGGCAAATAGGGTACTAGGATTCATTTTTAGGAGTGTTAAAAGTAGAAGGCCGGGAGTAATATTAAAGTTATACTTGGCGCTGGTCAGACCTCATCTAGACTACGCGGTGCAGTTCTGGTCCCCACATTACAGGAAAGATATAGGTCTATTAGAATCAGTACAGAGGAGAATGACTAAAAGGATACAGGGGATGAGGAGTATTCCTTACGAGGCGAGGTTGAAGCTGTTAAATTTACATTCTCTAGAGAGACGTAGGTTAAGAGGGGACCTGATAGAAGTCTTTAAGTGGTATAAGGGTTATAACAAGGGAGATGTAAGCAAAATTCTTAGGATCAGCAACCAGGGTAGAACAAGAAATAACAGGTTCAAGCTTGAAAAATTTAGGTTTAGGAAGGAGATAGGAAAAAATTGGTTCTCAAATAGAGTGGTAGATGAGTGGAACGGACTCAGTAATCATGTAGTTAGTGGTAGGACACTAGAGAGCTTTAAGAGAAGATTAGACAAGTTTATGGATGGGGATAGCAGATGGAAATAGGTAGGTGTGTTTCATACAGGGACTGCCACGTGTAAGCCTGCTCGCTTCTTGCACCTTCCCTTATTTATTATGTTCTTATGTTCTTACATCTAGAAGTAGTGCTGTATAAGAACACATGTTTCATTACACATTTGTTCTCATAATTGATGCAAAAATCAGTTATCAGTAAAAGGTTCAAAAAGAAATTTTTACTCACTGACTTATATTCATTGCAATTACTATGTTTACCCAATCAAGTTTTTGAAAAGGTGTTCTACTTGAAAAATGACTGCTTAATATAATAATGCAAATTTTCCTATTTTGTGAGCTATGTGGAGAGATCTGGTATTTTCAGAGGGAATTGGAGTAATAGTGTGAATTAAGGTGCCTCTATTGAGCAAGCTTACCAACCAAACTGTACCAAGCAGAACTGGAACTGATTTTCCTATTTAATGGAAGAACATCTATAGCCAATAAGTTAGATCTGGAATAATTATATGTATTCATCCCTTTCCACTTCAAAGTCTCTCCTCATGTCTATATCCTAAGCAAAGTGGCAACTTTTCAAAGAGTCATGTATATTTCATGTCCTTTAGAAAGCTTACCTATTTGTAATTTTTAGATCCAATCTTTCATCTCTCTCTCTTCTCTTCACATTTTGGTTATCCATTGCTTTCCCAGGTAATCTGATCTCTTGCTTTCAAACACCACCTACCTTATTGTAGTACTATATAAGCCTCCAGTCATAGTCATTCCTTTACTGTATTTAACTTATGCCATGAATAGCACATATATCCATATTTATTTACTTTATTGTTGACAATAAGTTATAGTTTTAATTTTATTTTGATATGGAGTTTTTATCTATAACAAAAGTTATATTTTATTAAAATTCAGCAAAATTTTGTAGCAATTTCTGATCAAAGAAAATAAGGCTTGCTGCATTTCTCCCTTGAGGGCTTAATTTTTTCATGTTCTCTTGCTCAATAAATAATTTTGGGAGAAATATATGTGACTATTTTCTGTGTTTCTACATTTTTCCTTTTACTGAAACTTTTACTTCAATATTTATTTTGCAATACATACACAACCTTTCTCATTTTCATTCTGATGTAGTTATGATCATCACTTCACCCTATTTATCCT